>NC_068326.1:38144956-38447339 GCF_000147395.1 Oryza glaberrima | reverse complement strand
AATAGTTGTGCCTTATATTATGGAATGCAGTGAGTAAAAATAAACAATCTTTTTCGTTTTCTACCTCAGCAATGCATACCAATATCATGAACTTAAAATAAAAACAATCATCATAAAAGCAGGGACCTTGGTAGATTTGTAGGAGTATGCCTCATGGACCAGCAGCAATAATTTCAAGGATAAGCTAAAATAAGGGGACAGCTCAGATAGAATTTTCAGCTCACCTGTTGATCCTTGCAGGCACATTCTCAGAAGACATGATCACAACTGGTATGTCCTTCAATGAAGATGATCCCTGTACCCCCAAAATGAACAGCAAAAGGAACAAATTTTACTCCACTTCCAGCAACAAAAGGACCCAAGATTTATGAATGCTCAGAGGATAAGAATTCAATTCTCTGCAAACAAAAACTTACCTTCACCCTCTTGAGCAGATCATACCCTGTCATGCCAGGCATGCAGTAGTCAGTGATTATCAGGTTGACATCAATCTCCTGTACCAACAGTTCAGAAAACCACATGGTTAATTTCCTGGATTGCAAGCACAGCAGAAGCCAATTCAAAAGAAACATGAAACAGAAAAAAAAAAGAACAAGATTTCATTCACTGACCTGATGGTCAGGTGAGGAGGAAGAAGGTGAAGAGGAGGAATCATCACCCTCATCCCTCAATCCAAGCAGCTCCAAGGCCTTGCTCCCAGAATCCACAGTGGTCACTGCACCAGTAGCAAGCAAGCAGAGAATTCAGAAGAAGAAATGAGAAAAAAAACAAACCAAACATTGAACACAAAACACAAACATTCCACCCAAATCCAAGGTCAAGAACATCATTTTTCACGCACTCACCTTGGTAGGACGAGTTCTTGAGCAGCATCTCGATGAGCTTCCTGTCGATCAGGCTATCATCCACCGCGAGGACATGGAACCGCGACTCCGCATCAACCACCGTCATGGCGAGACAAGAACCAGAAGAAACCCTGAAGAATTGAAGAACCCGCAGAGAAAAAAGCCTCTGTTCCTCTCTTCTCCAGGGGCTCAATCAGAGCATATCAAACCACCAAGAAGTCTTCTCCTGGTGATTTCTTCCTTGCTGCCGCGGCAATGGAGCTAGGGAGAGGAAGCTGATGATGATGGGTGTGGCTGGCTTGGCTAATGCGGCATCTCGAGGATATAAGCAAACTACCCACCGCATCACACCGCGGCCACCTCCACCTCTTCTTCTTCCTCCTCCCAGGAAAGCAAGATCCGACCAGATCACACACCCGAATCTCCACAGCAAATCGCCTCCATGATTTCCTCTTTTCTCTCTCTCCTCCGGTGGGCTTGAGCTGCTCTTGGCTTTGGTGGATGGCAATGCGAGCGAGAGGGAGAAGAAGAAGCTAAGCTGCTGATTTTAGTAGCTCGTGCTGCTCCGATCGGACGGCGACGAGGCCTTTGAGATTCGTGCAAGGGCGCCACGTAGGAGAGGGGAGCCCATCAGCCCATGGTTTTTTGGTTGCGAAGATTTGCTTGTTGCTGGCCGTGCAATCGTCCTCCAATATGCGTTGTCAGTTAATTAGCGGATTGATGATAGCTATCACACGAACAAAAACAGGCGAACGGCCGGAGAAAACAGCGGATTAGTGCGTGACAGTGACAACGACCCCGCGATTTTAATGACCACTGTTTTCTGGCAATAATGTCTGCGACGACATGGGATTTTCTGAATAATTCCTGTAGTAGTAGTAGTAGTAGTAGTAGTAGTAGTAGTAGTAGTAGTAGTAGTAGTAGTAGTAGTAGTAGTAGTAGTAGTAGTAAATAAATAACGAAAGTTTGGAGCTGATTGATCAAACACATGAAGTAATTTTGCACTGTATTTGCACAGAAACAATAGTAGTAGTACTAGATGATTTGAATTTGGTGTATACAAAATCGGTGCAGTTTTGTAACGTAAATCGTACGGAACGGGGGGTTAGCGTCCAACGCCGTACACGGCTTCAAAACGGAACGGAGCAAACACAACACAGGGGTTCTTCTCTTCCGGTCCACACCCCTCTCATGGGTGGACCCCACCAAAATCCCGGGGAGAGATCCGCTGACGTCACGCCCCATGCCTTTGCCAACCCCGATCCATCCATCCATACATGTCAACATGTGTGTATGAATACGTACGGTCTCATGTGTTGGATGGTCGCATGGTCCCTCGTCTACTCATCTACCCTATCTCTTGTATTACTACCGTCTTAATTACCCATGGTTTACGACTTTAAGAGAGTAATTAGTCATCAACCTATGCAAGGAATGAGCTAGGTTAATTTTTGTTATGTTCTGCAGGAGTGAAAATTAAGGTTCCCCTAGTCTAAACTAGCCGAACGGGCTACACAATTCTTATACCGAGTACTCAAGTAGTAGTATGTATAGTTGGTTTCATACTCCCTCCTTCTTAAATTGATCATCATATAATAAAATCAAAATTTCTCAAATTGATCATCATATAACCGTATGGATATGAATTTTATAAGAATACAATTCATACATCATGAGAAAATATGTGCATGCTAAGGTGTAATTGGCATAGTGTGTTTAATCGATACATGCATTATGGGAAAATGTGTACATAGTGTCTTGATTGATGTGATTTAAATTATACTTGGTCTTAGTGCATAAACATATATGATAATCATTTTGGGAATGAGGGAGTAATTCTTAATGTTTTATTTTATATAATGATATGATCTTTATATATGGTTTTTATTATAAATTATAAAAAATAGGTAAACATTTAACTTAAGTATATTTTAAGACTAATACATACATCATGTCTTAGTGTAGTACATCCTTAGATATGTTTTCTATTAAATATTTTTAAAAGTTATTAACAATTGATGTTTCTAAACACAGAAAAATATTTTTTTAATGGAAAAAGACATCAAATATAACTCCACCAGAGTTTGAAAAGTTGAACAGTACAAAGTACTCTAGTTTAGCCATTGGATTTCAGAGGAGTCAGGCAAAGTAAAATATACTCCATAATTTATCAGTGGCTTTCCAAAGCTTAATGGAGCTAGCAAGGAGGAGTAATATGCTTACGCCAACGGGAGATCCGGGTACACGCATCGAATCACACCTACGCAGACCTCGAACTGTTAAGCAATCTTGCATTAAAAAAAAACTGGCAAAGATCGATCACGCAGATGTGGCCAACTGACCATCCAAAAAAAGCTCTCCTTATTGCATTGCATGCAGGATTCGACGCATCCGATCGAAAAGAAAACGAAGTCGATCGCGATACGATCTGATCGATCTTATCTTCTCTCGTTCCGTCAAGAACGATTTTGTGTGTGCGTCGATGGTGATTTCGTTCGTTTTTTCCGATGATTTGGGACGATCCTTTGTCCCGGGAAAATCGAAGCAACGATCAGTACGCTGATGTGGAGTTACTATGTCTGTGTTCAGCAGCAAAGGAAAGGTTGTTTCTTCTTTCTCTACTGGTAGTACCTTTCATCGACTCAAACCTGTTCTTTGGTAGATGATGGATAAAAACTGATTTTATTATAGTTGATGGAGAGCATAAATGAGTAAATTAAATATTAGAAAGTTAATATTTTAGATTAAATTTTGTTCTAAGAAATGCAAAAAAAGTTCATGAAGAAAGTTTTGAAAGAAAAAAAAACATATTATGTAGAAGTTTTATGAAACGTGTTGATGATAATATATACTCACTTTATCCTAAAATATAATAATATGTCAGTCCAAATCTTTAAGAGGTGCTCACAAGGATAAGGGATGTGTGTTCATATAGATGAGTATATACGCATTGTGAACGCTTACATTTGCATTGTGTTTCTAGAAAAATAACAAGTTAATAATAAATTAGATACATCATAATACTACGAAATCTAATACAATATCTAATTACTATATTGTATATTAAGGCCCTTTTTATTTAGGCTTAGGCTTATTAGTCTAGACTTTTAAGTCAGCTTATTGGCTTATATGATTTATAAGCCAGTGGATTTAATGTCCTAAGTTTAGTGGTGGAGTCATACATCTATCTCATATAAGCCAAAAAAGCTTCTCCAACCTAGCTTTTGGCTTTGTTAGAGTGGCTTATGGCTTAAAAAAGCCAAATGAAAAAGCTGCTTGTTTGTTTTGGCTTAGACTGTTCGACTTATAAGTTGGCTTATAAGCCTAAACAAAGAGGGCCTAAAAAGAGAGAATAACCCATAAGCTGAAAACTACATGTCCCCAGTTCTATTCAACTAGTCCTCGATTATAATGCTGAACTTCCACGTGTTTGTCTGGATAAACTGAAGTGTACTTGTCACATCATAATACTGCTTAAAACAAATACTACCACTGTTCTAAAATATAATAATTTTTGGCTTATCCAGATTTATAGCTAAAAATACTTATATTTTAGGACGAAGGGAGTACTAGATATTGTAATTGAATTGGTTATGTTACTTATCCTATTCATCCGGTTCAAGATATTGATTTATCACATGTGCTTATATTTACGATTAATTATTATTTTAATAGCAGATGTTCTACCTATTAATAGTGAAAATCTTTAGTCACTTTGTCAATCTCAGTATGCGACTTAATCTTCGGATGTGCTCATACGTTTAGGAGGTACGTGTCAATGTACGTTTACGGAGTTGAGTATTTACGTGTTATCTAATAATTTATTTCTTTATTACTATGAGAATATCTTGAACTTTAGAATGAACATGATATCTTCTTTCTAAATTACTCTTTCCGTTTTAAAATAATTGAGTGTACTTATTTTAAGACGGATAAAGTATCTCTTATATAGGTAAGTAGGAGGGGAAAAAAAATCAGGAATGAGCTCTACAGTATTTCCACGGGAATTTCCTGTACTAACAGTTCTATTGTGGATTAGGATTTGGCGCAAGCCACAATTTCAACTTTGCTGGCTCTGACGCAACGTAGAAAGAACTACAGCTACGAGCTAAAAACTACAGTACCGATGGCAATAGCTCGGCCCAATTCCACGGATGACGGATGGAAGTTTCTGCAGAGGGAATTATCGAGCCAGCAGTTGAGTGTAGACCAAATCATCGTCTCCAACAACTGAATCTTGTACGGCCAGATTTAAAAAGATTTAGGTACTGTAAAGATGGGTGCTTTGGGTTGGATGGATACATTGTACCGCGCGTGCAGATGGAACAAACAAACATTGTGTTTGTGTGTGGTGACACCTCATCAGATTCTTATCCAGGATATGTTGGAGTCAAGCATAGGCGCCGTTAAGTTTCCGCATAAAAATTTTACACTATATCACATACAATATTTAAACACTTACATAAAACATTAAATATATATTAAAAAATAATCAATTGCACATATTGTGACTAATTTGCGAGACGAATTTTTTAAGCCTAATTGCTCCATGATTTGACAATGTGATGATACAGTAAACATTTGTTAATGACAGATTAATTAGGCTTAATAAATTCATCTCGTGGTTTACTGACGGGTTCTGTAATTAGTTTTTTATTAGTGTCCGAACACTCCATGCGATATCCTACATGATATCTGATGTGACACGTCAAAACTTTACACCCTTAGATCTAAACATCCCCTGTGTTTTGAATATATTTTCCAATACATTTTGTTGAAATTTCAGTTGATCTAGTGAACTAGAGCTACTCGCAAACTTAAAAAAAAAATAAATGTTTTTAATCTCTATTACAAGAGCAAGTTATCTGAACATGTCTGAATGAGAGTATGCTTGGAAAACATTTTTATGGTTGTAGCTCATGCCAACGATGCAATGGAGAAGAATTTTAAGGGAAGATTAATTCTTATATTTTGTTTTAGCAGTCTAACATTCATGGTTGAAGAATAAATAGGCAGAAAAAAAGAACCCGTAAATTTAATTTTAAAATTGGCAGCATTATATATACGCTTAGTTTACTGCGCATGTGATTGTCCTGTCAACGAGATTGTGATGTACACACGTCCTATTTTAGAACTACAACTCAGATTCGTCAGACATCTCTCACATGGTTATTCAGATTCGTCCCTATAGTGAATTACCTCCACGCTCTGTCAAACTAGAATCAGGATGCATCTCCTTTGGAAAATAGGGCACAGCATCCCCTGACTTTTTAGTTGTGTTTCTCTTGCATAATCTTCATTTGTTGGTCAACCGAGTTTAGCAAGGCCATGTTCTAAAGTATTGATAGATGTATCTGAGATTATGTTATTTGATGGTACACACAAATTAATATATGATAGAAAATTGAAATTTTGATTTAAATAGTTCTCTAAGAAATACTGGTGAATATTTTTCTTTAAAAACCGTATTGCTTATAAGCTTATAAGACATGCTTATGATAGTTCATAATCCGTTAACGGTCCAACAAGAACGCATCCTTAAGATTAGAGTAAGTTCTCAGGAAGTCAAACTTGGCCAAACATACCATGAATGTCAACCTTTGGTTTTCAGTACGACCTTGCATTTTCATCAGAATTTCAGCATCAACATTTTACACCTCTAAATTTTTGGACTAGACAACTCTGAATGTACTAGTAGCAAGTTGGATTTGATTTTTCCTCAAGAAGAGTAGTACAAGGCTACAAGTTAGAACCTCCAGAACAGTTGTAATAATTTGTATAGATGCAGGTCAAATACTGCACGTTCGGCGCAGTTTGTACTACTCTCAGACTTGAAGGTTCTGGTCAGGTTTGACTTAAACTGGATAATTTTAGGATTTGAATAGTCATCATTGAACACTATCAGCTTAGAGCAAGTTCAATAGTATAGCCAACTGCTGGCTCCAAATCATCTATAGCCAATCCAATAGCCCATTCATACAATAGTTACTTATAAAAATATACTACATCATTAATACCCGGTCCTACCTCTCATACACTCATAACGTATTGGAGTCCGTGTTGCAGCCGGCTACAAATTTGTAGTCCACTTTCTTCTCTCTCTTCTCTTTTCTTCTCAATATGTGGTTATAGCTACCTTATAGCCTGCTATTGTACCTGCTCTTAGTTAGGAAAATTGCCAGAGGAAGTCGCAACTCATGTGCGCCCCATCTTTTAGCTTATATTTATATTTATCAGCCAAAATTTAAAGTTTATTTTAAGGTTTTTTTTCATTGAAGTTTATTTTTCAGCATTTACTTTTAGGTCGCTAAGAACATTTATATAAAAGTTTTATTCACAAATTACTTTTCGTTTGTAAATATGCCATTTGGCTTATTCCACAAATATCCCAAACAATGGGGCCGGTACTTCCCTGTCACGGTTAATCATATTCATTTTAACTTTGATTATCAATAAATTTTTAATGGTTATATCATGATGTATATAAGTTTCATGACTATATTTAGCATGTAATATACTTCGTTAATATATAATATTTTTATACAGTTTTTTTCTAACAAAAACTTACAGTTAAATTTTTTACATGAATAATATCAAGTGAAAAGTACTCCGTCTATCCTAAAATAAATTCATTTTTCATCCACCCTATAAAAACTAAAAAAAAGAATATATATAATACCCCACTTTATCACAGCCCAATATAATTATTAATACCTTTATTTACTTTCAATGTATTAACTTTACAAACTCCGATGAAATGATTGTTTTAAAACAAAAATTATTTTAGAACAAATAGATAAACATAAACGGTTAAAAATAAACTTATTATGGATCAGAGAGAGAGAGTATTTTGAAGACGGGGAGAGTATATACGCTACTACCACATTGTTTTCTCCGATTAACCTTATCAATCTTTCGATTCCAAAGTTGATAGGCGAAGACCGATCGAAAAAGCGATCGGGGAAAAGCTGCGTGGGGATGAAGGATGATATCGAGGTGTAGGGGACAGAGGAGACCACCAGATCGCTTCACCGGCGTGGCCTCACACCTCTCTCTCTCTCTCTCTCTCTCTCTCTCTCTGCAACGGTGAAATCGAATGGATGGCAAAAAAAGAAAAGAAAAAAAGGAGCAGCAGCACTGCATGCTCTGCATCTACATGCCTCCCTTCTCTTCTCTTCTCTTGTGCATGATTGCTCATGAGCTCAACCTCAAGAGAAACAAAGGGAATAATCCATGCTCTCATGAGGTGTCACCTGTCTGATCGATCATCGCAAAGGATTTCTTGTTTTCTTCTCTGGCTTTGTGTCTCCCTCCCATCATTGATCAACTTCTGGCGATCGGAGTATTATATGTAACTCTGAATTCTTAATCTTCGACAGCTTCGCTTTTCTTCACATGCATTAACTAGATTAATTATCTACCTACCCAACATTTAGTAACATTTTAATAATTTGCATCGCAACAAACGAGAATGGAAAGGAAGGAAACATGCTGCTGCATCCATTCGTGGTCGATGGAAACTTCTCTTTAATTTGGAGGCTGTTCTTCGTTTGCCACGTAAAAGAAGTGCAATCACAGCAACGAGGAAAAGGAAGATAAAAGGAAGAATCAGGCCTGAATAATTCATATAGAGCGTGAAAAAAGATGCATGGCACGTAGACGCAGGCTGCAGGCAGGAAGGCATGGATGAGGATTTCAGATTTTATGGACCATTTTTGTGACCAGTAGTGTTGTTGCTTTTGTTTCTGGAGTACTAAAACAGCAACATTTCTTCAGATTCATCTACGTTATCATGTACCTCCGTTTCAGATTATAAGACTTTCTAGCATTGCCTACATTCAGATATATATTAGATTCATTAATATATACCTGAATATGGGCAATGCTAGAAAGTCTTATAATATGAAACGGATAAAGTACTATCTTGGTTTCATATTGAACTTGTATGCTACTACCTCCGTACGAGAATATAAGCACTTATAGAATTAGATACGGAGTATTAAGAAAGTAGGTTTAATTAAATGGGAAAAAATTATGATTGGTTTAGAAGTGAAGGTATGTGAAGAAATTGAATGGTGGAGGGCTGTAATTGGCTTACAAGTATTTTGAAACAAATCTTGAATGCTAGAAATTATTGTATTTTGCACTTAAGTTGACGATACCAACATGATAAAAAAATATGCTTGCTTTACGATAGTTTAGACAAATTTCATATTTTTTTTGTGGCTTGTGAATGGCCTGGTCCAAACCCAATCTACGTTCGAATAGGCCATGTCAAAATGGTTTGGGCCTGTTTGCCAGATCATAAGGCC
Organism: Oryza glaberrima; assembly: GCF_000147395.1. Taxonomy (NCBI): domain Eukaryota; kingdom Viridiplantae; phylum Streptophyta; class Magnoliopsida; order Poales; family Poaceae; genus Oryza; species Oryza glaberrima. The sequence continues at coordinate 38,438,182 of NC_068326.1, read as the reverse complement.
GAATACGGCCCACATACTGCCCACGCAGTTTACAGATCATGGCCCAAATATTTCATCCAAGTTGGGCTTCTTTGCAGGTGTCAAAATGTGAGATTTAGGGGTTGTTTGGTTCACTACCACAATTTGCCTCATCATGCCACAACTCAAGTTAGCCAGGTTTGACTTAGTTAGGCATTCGTTTGGTTGGTGCCACACGTTTGGCAAGATTCCTTCACCATGATGTGGGTTCTACATGTCATTGGCACATAAAAGTGTGGCAAGTTTACTCTCCTATGGTTGAAGTGTGGCTTCAATTTTGTTGGCCACATGTTAGGCATGTTAGCTAAATAAAATATAGCAAGTTTTGGTAATGTGAGTATGCCAACCAAACAACCCCTTACTCTGCAGTAGTATTCAGATTTCAGTGGGGGGATACATCGATCGGTTCCGAACTTCCGAACTCGTCAATTTCGCACGGCCCTACGCAGATTCTGAAGATGTAAAATCATCATTGGTTACGATATCCTTCACTCCAAGCAGAATTCCCATGATGATTAGCAACAGTGCCATCATGGAGTGTGCTGAACTTATCTGTCAAATGGTACCATCAGGACAAGAAATTTGAACAAATTGACACAAGTTATGAACTGGACATTGATTGCTACGTACTAATATTATTCTTCAGTTTTTTTTTTTGTCGGCGAGCTTCAATTTCAAAGGTTGAAATTGAATTTAAGTTCTGCAGGCGATCATGTCCATCGATATGGGTTGAAATCATGCAAAGATCTGCCTATCTGTCAATTCTGAAAACTGAATCCACCAAATTAAAAGTTTGGCCCGATAGATCGAGTATTTATACGCACGTAGTAGCATCCAACATGCAATGCAAACTGCAAGCCTGCAAACTCTGCAAGTGGAGAAGAAGCAACAGCTAAGCTGAAATGAAATTGCATGTTCTCTGAAACTGCCTGATCACCATGACACGGTCTGCATCAGGCAGCAGCAAATAACATGGCACGGATCTAACACAATTAATCAGATGCAAATTGGAGTAGCAATATAGCATAGCATGCGCGTGGTGTCATGCAGTTCGGCGATCGAACTAACCAACCAACGCCTGATCAAGAACAAGGCGACATGGCCACCCGTGGCTCCTGCTGCCTCGCTACCTAGCAATCAATAATCTGTTCGATCGTCCCCTACCTACGCTGTCTCAGCATTCTACGTTTTCTGCATGTAGATGGACACTGAAATCAGTGTCCAGCTTTGTCACTACTTTTTCGATCATATGTACAGTACAGATATCGATCGATTGCATAATTGCATTGTGCGTATGGGGGGTTAACTGTTGATCGATCTATGGATTTGTTTGGGTGCTGTTTGTTGCAGTGGATTTGCCGGCAATGCCATGTTGCCATGCCGGCGAATTTCTGGCCGCGTTATGCCTGAACCTGTTGCGTGGGGCTAGCTAGCTAGCTAGCTGCACAGTGATATTTTGGGGACGGTATCAATTAGAGCAGGTACAATAGCAGACTATAAGCCAGCTATAAACATATTTGAAAGAGATAAAAGAAGAGAGGGAAGAGCAGCGGGCTACAGATTTGTAGCCAGCTGCAACACGTCCTCCAAGACGTAACGTGTGTATGACAGGTGGGACCAGGTATTAATAGTATAGTAAGCAAATATTGTATGAATTGACTATTACATTGGCTATAAATGAATTGGAGTCAGTGGTTGTCTATACTATTAAACTTGCTCTTATGGAGGAAATCTGCCTCTTGCACGGCCAAGATCTGGTAGCAGCGGTAACTACTGTAGCAGCAACGGCAATGAGGCGTCAGCGATTGCAGCTTACCAAGATTAGGTACTAATCTAAATTAAGGCCCATTTGAAGTGACACGGCGGTAGGTTTTATTTAAGCTCACATACGAATAAAATAAATATTGAAAGGTTAAAAATAAAGATTCTTTTTAAAGTAATCATCATTTAATAGCTTATAAAACGTGTCCACGATAATCCAACCCTAGCACTTTATAACCAAGGGCCAATCCAACGGGAGTGACAGGTGCCATCAGCCCCTATCCGGTGGAGAGAATTGTAAAGGCTTATTCGTTTCAAAGAATTACAAAGGAAAAGCATAGGAATAGAAATGAGTTTTAAACTACCATTCGTTTCATAGGAATGCACCATAGGAAAATTATAGGAAAGTTTTCCTTTCCTCCATTTTTGAAGGAAAAGCATAGGAAACTAAAAATAATCCACTCCAACCTAATGTTTGTATTTCTTTGTTTGGCTTGCTCAACAACATAGAAAAAATTCCTGTGTTTTTCAATCCATACGTTTGCACATGTATTTCTATGTTTTTTCTATTTCTATATTTTAAAAATTCTGTGAACCGAATGAACCCTAAAGAGAAAGAGGGAAGAAGAGAGAGAAAGAAGAGTAGTGGGGCTGGAGAAGAAAGAAGAAATGGTTTCCTTCTCTGATATTTTTGGATCCGTCTATGTAACCCTCGAAGGCCTAATTAGAATTATCTTTCGGTTTAGCGCTGTTACTATATGATTTAATCATAATCATGATGTATTACAACGTTTTCCATGCGAATGACGGCATCAGATTGTATTTTACCGGCGAATAATTTGGGTTTTTTGGCGTGTTACGTGGACCACCAAATCCACTCACACCGAATCACTGTCGCTGCTGCTTGCACCGGTTGTCCGGTTGGGCAGGCAGGAATTTGCGTACTCCGTCGTTCCTAAAATGCAAGTATTTAGACTCTGACATATTCTCCGAGATATTATTTTAACTAATAATATCTTTAAAAATAAGATGTTTTAAATATAAAAAGTTACATATTATAGTGTATTTTATATGATTGATCTTTTTTTTATTAATAGTTAATGTTGAAGGTATTTTACTTGTCACTATGCTAAAAATTGTATATATTTTGGGACGGAGCGAGTAGTATGCATGATCAGGCTGGCTTTGTCAGCTCAGCTGTCGCGTGTACCGACAAGGTAAACGTAGCTGATCAGCAGCAGTGCACACTGCTCACACACACACACAATGGCCAGTGCCGGTTTCTGGATGATGAGGTCGATCGTGTTGGACAAGGTCGCGTGTACCAGCCAACGATTAAAGAATATGAGAAAAAAAAAGGTGCACAGTTGTGTGTGTGTCCATGCATGTTCTGGTGAGGAAAAAGGCACCAGCACGTACAGTGCTGCCTCACGTTTTCTTCCCATGCCAACTTTTTTTGGCCGTAGCAGTTGTGCCAAAAAAAATGAATAAAAACAATAATTCCCTTTTTACAATTAACAAAAAGAAAACGTAAAATCGAGATGAAAGTTTTAAATTTCCCCCTTTTTTTAATTACATATGTTCTGCTTTCCGTAACTAATTTGTACTATTAGAAAGGAGTTAAAAAAACAAAATCACTACTTTCAAATTCTACTAGTGCTACTCGAAAATTTCCAATCAACCGTCACTTCGCGCGGATTTATAGCTTTAGCTTGCAGATGCGGTAGATCATGGGAATGATTGATCTGATTGGTCATTTGCGTTGGTAATACATGCCCCACCCATTAGTCACTGAAACAGAGGCAAACTATTCCTGCTCGTGTTCTTCGATCCTTTGAAATATAGTCTGAGAGGTGTCATCACAAAGTTTGTTTTTTTAAAAAAGAAGTTATTTGGACGGTTTCTTTCTAAAATCACAATTATAAAAAAGATTTAGGAAAATCTAGAAGGGGAATATTGTCATCTTGAAGTTGAACGAATGGTTGCAGTGGTTACTATGGACATATTTGTGAGAGCAGCTGGGGATTCCGATAAACACCTAATAAGTAGTCAGTCGGTGAGAATCTAGAAAACCTCGGCTTTTTAGTTTTCGACTTTTACTTTATTTTGTAGATTTTATAACATTATGTTCTCATAAATTGGATGAAGAAAACCTCAAGATTATAGAATAAACTATAGCTGCCACAATCTTCTCAAACATGTCGAGCATCGAAAACCCGAGTTCTATTCGAGTAGGAGTGGATGAGTGCTTTGAAGTTAGGACTAAAGATGATAAGGGGCACCCACTTTGTACAGGAAGGACAACCTTTTTGTGGGGGCAGTGGAAAGTGAGATTTATGTGCTGATGTTTTGCCAACCTAGCTTACACACACACCATCAATCAAGCTTGATTAATTAGCCAGCAATGGCCCATTTCCATCCACAAATATATATTCCATTAATTGTTCCACCCTCCCCCTGTGTGCCAATCCATATGTCGACAGACCTCGCCCACAAACAGGTCATCTGGCCTCTCATGTGCACATCCAAGAACTTCCAAGAAAACAAATTAATGGATCGAAAAACTAGGGCACCTTAATCAACTACTTCTAGTAGTTCTCAAATATAAACATTTATGCGATTAAAAACTGTACAACCATAATATATAAACATTTATAGGACAATAATTAATTCCAATACATGGAAATCAATATAACTTTAACCAATTATAGGTGCTTGGGAGATGAATTTAACCAATTCAAAATTCAAAATTTAACCACTGAAAAAACTAAAATAAAATATTTTCTCTTAATCTCAGTACATACTAAACAATCTTAAGATGTTTATATTTTGAAACAGATGAAGAACCAGTTAAGTGTAGCTAAGTACACTGTTCAATACTACACGGTTGATGAGATGAAAAACATTGTGTTTATATGTCATCATTGGCAGAGTGTAGTTAACACTCTAGTAGTATGTCTCTAACTCTCTATGTAGTGATTGGTTGCATGATTGGCAGATAATGCATGATCGATCGATGATAATATCGGTGATTAACTAATTAATCCGTGGTTTGGGAGTGCACTAAATTGGAGTTAATTTGCATTTTTTTTTTGCAGCAGCTGGATCGATCACTTTCGGCATCGTCCTAGCTGGACGGTGTGCACACACCGCGTGCTGCTATCAGCCCGGCCTGACCGATGGCGATTTCTGGCCCATTTTTTCCCCTTGGCTCCAACGTGAGCTCAGCTAATCTGATACCGACTTGTGCTGCATGGTCGGTTCGTTGGTCTGCAAATTCTAAGTGAAAATTGATGGCGTGTGTGTGTGTTCTGATTAATTAATTAGGTTCGTTTTCTCTCTGCAATGTAACTATAGTACGATACGTACTATGGTAATCGTCACTTTGATAATGATGGATGCTATAGCACGTACTTAGATTTAGGCTAAGCTCCCGGAATTAGGCAGTCTTACGTCCGTCAGGATGCATGGATACACCACTACGTATGTATGCGTACGTAGCCCAATTAAGGAGGAGACCACAAGAAAAAGAGAAGTCTAGCTAGAAAGAGACTGGCAATTCTTTTGGTTTAATTAATTATGAGCTGATAACGATGCCTGAAATGCTACATACTACAGCGATCGATGCTTAACTCTACTCCGTAACAGCGAACACACGAGTGGTTTGGTTTTGGTTAGTTGGTTTGGGTGGAGCAGTGTACTCCTTCCGTCCAAAAAAAAAGACAAACCCTGAATTTTCGTGTTCAATATTTGACTATCCATCTTATATGATTTTTTTTATAATTAATATTATTGTTGTTAGATGATAAAACATGATTAATACGCTTTATACGTGACTTATCTTTTTAATTTTTTAAATATATTATTGTTGTTAGATGATAAAACATAATTAATACGCTTTAGAGTGACTTATCTATTTAATATTTTAAATAAGATGGAAGGTCAAATGTTAGAAACGGAAATCAAGGGTTTGTCTTTTTTTTTTTTACGGAGGGAATAGGTGCAGCAGTACCCTCCACTGCAGGAAGGCATATACTATCCCTGTGTGGCTGCAGGTGGGCCCCACGAGGGGGAGTGCTGCCGTTTGGGGGAAGGCATCCCATCTCGGCGTCCGATCTTCGCTTGATATACCGGTACATTTACCGCCGCCTGCTGCGCCTCACCCGTCCCGTCCATCACGGCATCATCCATTTAACGGTGTTGCAGTAGCAGGCCAGGTAGCCAGATGGAGTACTAGGAGAAGTAGGGCCCAACCCAAAATTCTACACCTGTCACATCGAACATTTAACACCTACATAAAATATTAAATATATGTAAAAAAATAACTAATTATACAGATTACAACTAATTTGCGAGACGAATCTTTTAAGCCTAAAAGATATGACGGATTAATTAGGCTTAATAAATTCGTCTCGCGGTTTACTAACGGATTATGTAATTATTATTTTTTGTTAGTTCTCAAACACCTCATGCGACATCTATATAATATTCGATATGACATGTCAAAACTTTACACCTCTGGATCTAAACACTCCCGTAGTACTACTCCCTCGTCTAAAAAAGGCCAATCTAAAATGTGACGCGTTCTCTCCTAATACAACGAAACTATACCGTCCAGAATCGTTCCAAAATATAGTAATGTTTTATTGGATGTGACACTTTTAGTGCTATAAATTATTTAGAATGCTATATTTTGAAACTGATGGAGTGCTATCGAAGAGCTTGAGATTTCGAGAATTGGTAATGCAAGTGGTTGAGTGGAACGAAGAAATTAGCTTTCTAAATTTCATGACTATAGATTGTTAGAATTGATAATTATTTAGATTGTTTAAGGAGTTGGTGCGTTCGAGATGGCATATCGGGTTGGTCTTTTCGCCCCACACCCATAATTATTAAATTTAACGAAATGAATTTTCTTTTTGATTTTTTTTGAAAAAGCTTCTGCATAGAATATTTTTGCACAAAACATATTGTTTAATAGTTTAGTCGAAACGTGTTAAACGAAAAATGAGAGAGTTGTTTTTAAGTTGCTGAAAAGAACTTAGCTTTAGATATTCCGAGAAGAACTACATTTTCAAATTAGGCAATAGTGTCGAGGAAGCGATTCAAAAAAGTAGCCTGTGAAAATCTATATAAAAGCTTAGTTCACTTAGTAACTTACTTTTAAAATTTTACAACAATTGATTATTTTTAAGAATTACACAGTACAACATAGACACTCACAACGCAGTAGATGAGAATTTAGGATGTTTAGAGGAGCTAGAAATTTTAGGAGTAGCTGAAGATACTAGGGTTGTATTTGGCATGTGGTGTCCCACATGGGCAAAACGGAGCAGCTCATTAGCACATAATTAATTAAATATTAGATAGTTTTTTAAAAATAGATTAATATAATTTTTAAAGCAATTTTCGTATAAAAGATTGATAGAAAACATATTATTTAGTAGTTTGAAAAACATAAATGTGAAAAAAAGAGACAAGTAAGATAGGAAACTCAGCTATTGAACACAGGCAGGTGTACTCCCTCCGTATTCGTAAAGAAAGTTGTTTTGGACAGTGATACGGTCTCCAAAATATAATTTTGACTTCTTGTTTCTATAAAATATTTATTGAAAAGTGATAGATGTATACTTTTATGTAAGTATTTTTTAAGATAAATCTATTCATATAATTTTTACATTTTCAAACTCAATAATTTAAGAGTTATTCATAATTTATATTCTCAAGGTTTGACTTAAATATTATCATAAACACCTAAACAACTTTCTTTACGGGCAGGAGAGAATACTCTCCAAAGTCCAAACAAAAGAATGAGAGAGAAAAAAAAGCGGCGAACAGGATAACAGCAGGGCGCAAAGCTACACACACGTACGCACACGCGCACAGGTAGATAACACCAACGCCAAAGCACAGAAAGACGAGACGGCCCCGACGCGAACCGAATCATCACCACTCACCGCCCCCCAACGATCCAGCCAAAAAGCCGACGCTTAAATGGATAAAATTATTTTTAAATTCCCATTTCATTTTTAAATACACGCAAATTTAGAAGAAAAAAAAAGCATCACCCTCCCCTTCTCTCTCCCTCTCCGTCTCCCTCCTCCGCGTCGCGATCTCTCTCTCTCTCTCTCTCCCTCCTCCACTCCCAAACCCCTCCTCCTCCGCCTCGAGCTCCGATCCGATCCCCCCCGGCGGCGGCCGCCACCGCGGAAACCTCCGGTTGCGGCGAGCCACCTCCTCACGGACGGAGATACTCGCCGTCGGCGAGGCCCCCATTGGCGCTCGCGTCGCTGCCCGTGGTGGTGATTGCAGCGGCCATCAGGATAGAAGAGGTGCGCCGCTGCTGTGTAGAGGAGAAGGGCTGTGATGGTGTGGCGGCGGCGGCGGTGGCCGCGGGGTTGTTGATGCGCGCCGCGCGCGCCCATGTCGGACGCGTCGTCGGATCTCGCCGGCGGTCGTGCGGGCCCCCCCGTGGAGCGCGACATCGAGCAGGTGCGGTGCTGCTGCCGCCTCGCCGCCACTCCCCCATTTGCACGACATCTCAGTGAATCGGTTTTCCCGTACTTGTTTTTCTTTTAGTTTGTTTTTTTTTTTTTGGTTTCTCGCGGGGTGCAACTCTGAGGAAGAGAGAGAGAGAGTAGTACTCCACACCACATGCTTCTGCTTGGGTCTCTGTGCTCATGTGCTGTGCCGAATTGGTTGCTGGATTCGTCAGTTCGTGCCGATTGGGCCTTGGGGGTGAAATGGTGCCCGAATTCGCGGAGCTAGATAGAAGCTATTTGACCGTGTTCCAGTTGGTTTTCTAGTATTTGAATTGAGCTGGGATTTCTAGTTGAATTGAATTGGGAGCGACGGCTTGCTCTTGCTCTCGTGAGATTCCGGGAGCCGGAGAAATGATTAACCTGATATCGTCTATCTGGATTCTGGAGTTTTAGTAGTATGCATTGCATTTGAGGTCTAATTGGAGTTAGTCCTTTGTAAATTTTCTGGAGTTGGGAGCCTGAAGGGAGTTCAGTTTCGAATTAGTCTTGGAGCGTCAGGAGTTCGTGTTGTTTTTCAGTTACAGATGCTTGGCTTGTCCTCAGGGCTGTTTGGCATTTGCTAAATGATTGTCCATTCTGATGTAGTTGGTAAAGTGGACCTGAATTTCGGAAATTCTGATGGGGCTATAATAGGATTTTTATGACTTGTTAAAATTGTCGAGAGACTGAGTGCATATAAAGTCTTAATGCTGCTGTGGATTGAACTCCTGTAGATTTCGAAGGAGGTTGTCAGTCAAATGGATAGGAGATGCTTATTTTGCCCGTATAATCCTCTGTCTGCTCTTTTGTCGCTGAGATGAGTGGACTGTTCAGCTGAAATGCCGTTTATTTTGTGTTCTTTTCTGCTACTTTGTATTCTAGTTGAGGTAAAACCTGTTCAACAAGATAAAATGGGAAGTGGGGGTGAAAGCAGGACGGTTTCTGTTCAAGATTGAACCAATACCGCGACACGGCATAGAAATTACTCTATTCAGTTCATTATTTTTATAATTAATGACCGAATGCCTATAGTTAGCGGAAGATCACATTTCTTTATTGTTTGATTTGTTATGAAAGATACTCAGCCTTCAAAACATTTAGTGACTGGTGTTCTATGCCTATATTACTTTCCCTTGTGTCATGGCATCTGAAGGTTGCATTCTCCTGATGATCACTAGCCTCTTTTGATTAATTCGACTTTCTGCAGGCTATCACCGCCCTTAAGAAAGGAGCTTACTTATTGAAGTATGGACGTAGGGGAAAACCAAAGTTCTGTCCATTTAGGTTATCCAATGTGAGTTTTTACTTTCCCACCCGTTAAGTTTTTTTTTTCTGAACTTCTATGTGATTTTCTCACTTTTAAGGTGTCTTTTTGTATTCCTTCAGGACGAATCTGTACTGATATGGTTCTCAGGGAAAGAGGAGAAACATCTAAGGTTGAGCCAAGTGTCCAGGATAGTTCCTGGGCAACGGACTGTAAGTTAACACTCCTAAAAACTATCCAGAATTCTACAAGGCAGGGGTGGATCTAAAAAAATGTCATTGAGGTCACTCTTTTCACATATCATGGTGAAAATGCCTAAGTATAAGAGTGATTTATTAGTTCCTAAGAATATTTGGTAGTGTAATTAGCAAAAGTCATAGGTGTCATCCGACACCAGTAATTATACTGTGGATCTGCTCCTGCTACAAGGTGATCCTGTTTAACTATGCTTGCCCATTATGACAAACTATTCTGATTAACAAACATAATTACAAGAGAAGTTTGATATTTATATTCTTGCTGTTTATGTTTCCTTCAGCCTCTTGCATCATTCTTTTGTTTTCTCTGTGGTAAACTAAACTACGGCAAACTTTACTAGTGTCTCTGCAAGTTCTTACTTGTTTAAGTTTCTATAATATGTATATTTTTTTTTGAAAGACGTGTCTATAATATATTGGCACTAAACCTACTAACCTAGTATCATTAAGTGGAATAGCGATTCCGGACTATGCAATTGGTTCAAATCACTGGTAGCCTTAAATCTGTATTTGAATAAATTGGTTCATTGTCTAATCTGACCAATCTACTGAGGAAGCTATTAGCATCACTCCAAACTGTCATGTGATGGTTTGACCGTATGATCGCCTCCCATTTTTAATGAATGTTCTGATGAGTTTGGTTACAGGTATTTCTAATCTGATGTTGGCACACAACTTACTGACTAGAAATCATTTTTTGGGATAAATCTAGGCAATTTTTCAGAGGTATCCACGACCTGAGAAGGAATGCCAGTCGTTTTCTCTGATTTCACATGATAGATCATTGGACATCGTAAGTTCTTCATGGTTCACATTTCATGTTTATCTTTGTCGATCTCTTTCAAACTTTGATGTAACCTGCATTACTTTCTTTTGCTTTTGACTTGTATGGAGTCTCTTCTTTACATGGAAATATGTTTTCCTCAATAATTTCAGATTTGTAAAGATAAAGATGAGGCAGAAGTGTGGTTTGCTGGGCTGAAAACATTGATTTCACGTAGCCATCAAAGAAAATGGAGAACAGAATCGAGAAGTGATATCATATCCTCTGGTGCAACTAGTCCAAGGACTTATACACGTCGGAGTTCTCCATTGAGTTCTCCCTTCAGTAGCAATGACAGTGTCCATAAGGTATTTGCTATCCATCATCTCTTGAATATGAATGATCTACTCTTGTATTCCGTCATCTTTCCACTTTGCTCATGTCTCATCTCTTGTTCAAAGTCATGCCAACATCTGTCTGTGGTCCTGAGTGCTCTACCTGTAGTATTATAGTTTAAGCTAAATAATATCTCACGCGTGGTCAAGTATTGTTATGTGTGTTTTCATTTCATTGACATGAGCAATAGTTAAACATAAGGGAGTATACAAGTTTTAATTATTTTTATGACCTTCCTTCTCATCATGTTGAATCATATGCTATTCCATTTGATACGACACTATTTTTAACACCAATTCATAAAGTGATTTCTGACAGTTATTTTACATCAGGATGGCAGTGATCATTACCGACTCCGGAGTCCATTTGGGAGTCCACCAAAGAATGCATTGGATAAGGCCTTTTCTGACGTTGTGTTATATGCAGTTCCTCCCAAGGGCTTCTTCCCATCAGATTCTAATGCTGGATCAGTCCACTCTATGTCGTCTGGACACTCAGATAACACAAATGGTCACCCAAGAGGCATCCCAATGGATGCTTTTCGGGTCAGTTATTCAAGTGCTATCAGTTCGTCAAGTCATGGTTCAGGTCATGATGATGGGGATGCTTTAGGTGACGTTTTCATATGGGGAGAAGGAACTGGGGAAGGAATTCTCGGTGGTGGTAGTTCAAGGGTTGGAAGCTCTTCTAGTGCAAAGATGGATTATCTTGTACCAAAACCATTAGAGTTCGCTGTGCGACTTGATGTGCAGAATATATCTTGTGGAGGAAGGCATGCTGCATTGGTCACTAAACAAGGGGAGATCTACTCTTGGGGTGAGGAATCAGGTGGCCGGCTTGGGCATGGTGTAGATTGTGATGTGGCACAACCAAAACTCATTGATTCTCTTGCTCACATGAACATAGAGCTGGTAGCATGTGGTGAATACCATACCTGTGCTGTTACACTATCTGGAGATCTGTATACATGGGGGGATGGCACCTTTAAATTTGGGCTTTTGGGTCATGGAAATGATGTCAGTCACTGGGTACCAAAAAGGGTTGATGGGCCATTAGAGGGTATACATGTATCATCAATTTCTTGTGGCCCTTGGCATACGGCCCTAGTAACTTCTGCTGGCCAGCTGTTCACATTTGGAGATGGATCTTTTGGTGTTCTAGGGCATGGAGATCGTGCAAGTCTTTCAGTCCCCAGGGAAGTAGAATCCCTAAAAGGTCTACGAACGGTTCGGGCAGCTTGTGGTGTTTGGCACACTGCTGCTGTTGTAGAAGTCATGGTTGGGAATTCAAGTTCTAGCAATTGTTCATCTGGCAAGATATTTACTTGGGGTGATGGAGATAAAGGCCGTTTAGGACATGGTGACAAGGACTCAAGATTTGTCCCAACATGTGTGGCTGCTTTGGTGGAGCCCAATTTTTGTCAAGTTGCTTGTGGGCATTGCTTGACAGTGGCTCTTACAACCTCAGGGCATGTATATACAATGGGTAGTGCTGTCTATGGTCAGCTTGGAAATCCACAAGCAGATGGTTTGCTTCCTGTACGTGTTGAAGGGAAGCTGCACAAAAACTTTGTAGAAGAAATTTCTTGTGGTGCTTATCATGTGGCTGTATTGACATCCAGGACTGAGGTGTACACGTGGGGTAAAGGTGCAAATGGTCGGTTAGGTCATGGTGATACTGATGATAAGAATACTCCTACATTGGTTGAAGCATTGAAAGATAAGCAAGTCAGAAGTGTTGTGTGTGGAATTAACTTCACTGCAGCAATATGCATTCATAAATGGGTATCTGGAAGTGATCAGTCAATGTGCTCTGGATGCCGTCAGCCGTTTAACTTGAGGAGAAAACGTCATAATTGCTACAATTGTGCTCTAGTATTTTGTCATTCATGCAGCAGTAAAAAATCTTTGAAGGCTTCATTGGCGCCAAACCCGAACAAGCCTTACCGCGTCTGTGATAGTTGCTACAGCAAACTCACTAAGGGGCTTGAAACAGACACAAACTCCTCAACTAAGCGAGGCACTGTTGTACAGGGATTCAGTGAAACTAATGAGGAGGAGCTGGAAACACGGTCAAATACCCAACTGTCGAGATTGTCTTCTATGGAATCTTTTAAGAACATGGACAGTAGATATTCGAAGAAAAACAAGAAGTTTGAATTCAACAGCACTCGTGTTTCCCCTGTTCCAAATGGCAGTTCACACTGGAGCGGGCTCAATATTTCAAGATCCTTCAATCCTGTATTTGGATCCTCAAAGAAGTTTTTTTCAGCATCTGTTCCTGGATCAAGAATTGTTTCTAGGGCAACATCACCTATCTCAAGAAGAACAAGCCCTCCTAGATCGACAACCCCAACGCCTACTTTGGGTGGTCTAACTTCTCCTAGAGTTATTGCCAATGATGCCAAGCCTACAAATGATAGTCTAAGCCACGAGGTCTTGAATTTGAGGTCCCAGGTATACATTCTGTTGCATTTTTCTGTTTTATCCACTGTTTTTTTGTAGCAATTTGATGATTTCTACCGTTTGCTTTTTAGGATTGTAGTTGTTGATTTTCTGGATTTCCAGCACAACGAGTCAGCAGATGATATTAGCTTAGTAATCACGTAAAGCTGTTGGCTTGTAAAACTAACAGATAGCATTACAAAATTTTTGACGCGATAGCATTACAAAATATGTACATTCTATTCCTATTACCACTTTGAAATCTGTAAAACGGATGTCTGCACTTCCTTGTGTTCTAACAGTAAAAACGTACAAGCTAGTCATTAAGTGCATTATCATTTGACCAAATATCAACCTTTTGAGTTCTATCTGGTTTTACCCAAGTCCCTATTGAACAGTGAGGATCTGATTGCTGATATAGTAAACCTCTCCACTTGCAGGTGGAGAATCTTACTAGGAAGTCTCATTTTCTGGAAGTTGAGCTGGAGAGAACTACGAAACAATTGAAGGAAGCAATTGTAATTGCTGGGGAGGAAACTGCCAAGTGCAAGGCTGCAAAAGAAGTAATCAAATCACTCACGGCACAAGTAAGATTGCATTTTTGTGAGCTTGCCGTTTTGTTCCCCTTGTTATGCATGAATAAGTAAGAACCAACCCCATATCAAACAGTAAGTTACCTAGTTTAGCAGTTTGGTACAATGGCAGATCTAATGGTCTCAACAATTTAAAATACATCAAACGCCACCATGTTCCATAACCCAAGTCTCTATTGACATCTATTTATGCCATTCATGTGATATTTTGTGTAATATAGTTTCCACTCGCTTTTATAATAGTTGAAGGGAATGGCAGAGAGATTGCCTGGAGGAGTAACCAAGAATAGCAAACTGCCGCCCCTATCTGGATTTCCTATGCCAAGTGAGCTATCATCCATGGCTACAGAAAGTTTGGGTAGCCCAAGCAGTGTAGGAGAACAAATTTCAAATGGTCCTAATGGGCTGCTTGCTTCTAATGGACCAAGTTCTGTTAGAATCAAGGCAGGTCATCCAGAAGTTGGCAAAAATGGTAGTAGACTGCCTGAAGCAGAATCATGCCATGAGGCTGAATGGGTGGAGCAAGACGAACCAGGCGTTTACATCACTCTAACCGCCTTGCCTGGAGGTGCGAGAGATCTCAAGCGGGTTCGGTTCAGGTACATCCTGTTAATCCTGTGCAAGAATCAAAGTTTTGTTTGGTTCAGCTTTTCACTCTTGGTTTGTATGAATCCAGCCGGAAGAGATTCAGCGAGACCCAGGCAGAACAATGGTGGCAGGAGAACAGGACAAGGGTATACCAGCATTACAATGTTCGGATGGTTGAAAAATCAGCCTCCAGTATCGATAATGAGATTGCATCTCGGTGACATTAGATTTGACATTTGGACAAAAGGAGAGCTGAGATCCTTTACGATGTGAAGGCGCTCTCTGTTCGGTTGCTAACCTGGCCTCCATAAAAGAGGAGATTCTCGCTATGTAAGAAAGAGAAAAAGAAAAAAGAGAAAGAAAGGCGGCATCTCAGTTTTACGGTTTCTCCCTCGCTCCCCCTCCTTTCCCCCCCCTTGTGTGCAAAGTAGAGTGCTTAAGAAGTAATGTAAATGCTTAGTGGAAGAAAGCTAATTTGTCAAATGTAAATGCATACGCAAGCGCATCGATTTTAGATTATGCATTTTAACTAATTTTCCCACAATGTCGTGCCAGTGCCAGTCCAATATCTGGACCTACCTGAAATCAGAACATTGGGCATCTACTGCGGTCTGCGTGGATGCAGAGGATCTCACCACCCAGCCAGCCAGCCTGGTTCTTTTGTTGCTGGAGGCAGGTTGGAAGATGCAAAAGAAATGTCTTAGCCTAAGGGTGGTGAGCTGAAATTTTATATAGTTTTATCTTAAAAATATGAGCACTAGGTACGATCGTGCAATGATTCATGGGCCTTGACCATCTTGACCAATTACCACTCCCTTAAGCCTTAGAAAATAAATGGAAGCAAGAAGATATGAAACTCGTCTTTTTTTAAATTCTCACTAGCTCCCTCAAACGGTTCAAATTTTCACCCACCCTATTCACAATCAAACATTAAACCAGAAACAAGCTAAGAAACTTGACTTTTCTAAATTCTCACCGGCTGTTTTTATAATCAGAGCCTTGGAATAGCCTTGCCTGCCCTTCAGTTCTGACCGGCAATGGACCGGGCGACGTGGCGTCATCCCACAAGGCAGCAGGCAACTCCAAACGAGCCCGAGCTACATTACAGCCCGGATCGGCCACGATAAGCTCCCCATAAAAATAAAACGAAAAAAGGCAGGAAACAAAAGGACTCATTTCTATATCAAAAGAATTGAAGGGCCTCAATATTGAAGGAAACAGAGGTAATCAAGAAAGAAAATTTTTGTTAGTGTTAGCAACTATAATTTTTCCGGCGCGTCAGATCCTTTCACAAAGCTGAGTTGCGCCAGATAACTGCTTTCCGCAAAATCATGCAGGCTCCGGTGAGGCCGAGCACCTTCATTATCAGTGCTGCTTGTTCCTTTATTCACCATTTGTCTGCAAGCATTGGAATCCTGTGGTGGAGAAAGCAAATAGGTAAGACTTCACAGTGGAATGTTACGAAACGGTGTGATCCAAAACGTACCTGTAAAAGTTTTAACATTTGCTCTTCGATGGTACCACGCATGGCCAAAGTCTCAACAAATATGGGACGAGTAGCACCCATACGATGTGCGCGACTAATAACTTGCTCCTCCATACTGATCAAATGAAAAGGGGGAAATAGAACACATTCGTGAATGAGTCAATGGCACACATTGATAGCGAGATGATGTCACAAGTTATTTCGGCAATCGAAGAGCAATTAGAGAGTAAGATTACCTCCTATCCCATATTGGTTCCATCAGAAAAACATAAGAGACAAAACTCAAATCAAGGCCCAGTGCTGCAGTTCCATCCATGACTAAGGCCATGCATGCTGGATCATCTTTGAACTTCGTCAGTGAACTTCTCTGCGTTATAATTGTGGCAAAATCCACATTAGCATAGTTTCCCCAAAAATAGGCAGTTCATTTTAAAGAGGGAACAGAGGGCAGTGTGGAACAGGATGAATAAATTGTAAAACGTACCTTACTGCCTAATGGCATGGGACTGTACATTCCAGCATATGTTATGCCCCCAATCGTCAGCTGAACAGAGAGGAGATCAGCGACCAACTAGTTCACATTCTTAAGTAAACGCTAAGTATGACCACTTCAAATTTACCTGCTGCTCAATCACATGGATATGCTCCAGAAACTGAGAGAATATTATTACTTTGTCAGGCATTGTGTGTGGTAAACTGCCCTCCACATTATTATGGTCTTGACAAGAAGATTGACTAGAAAGGCAAGCACCATTGGCCATGTTCCTAGAGTACCCATGTTTTATGTTTTCTGCCTTCAAACTTCTCAACTTATTAACCAAATAAGCAACTTTGCTGCTTGTTGTCGACTGCCAGTCTGGATCCCAGTCATCCTACATAAGATGGGAAATTTGTATTTAGAGACAATCTTTTCAACTGCAACAAAAGAATGATGAAGTAGCATAACATAGCACACAAGTACTGACCTGCTTATATGAAGGCTGCAACTCAATTAGGTCTTTGGGCACTGGCCATTTTGGGTTTGGATTTTCTGGCCGTGCACGAGTTTCAGGAGTCTGCATCTCATAATGGTTGCCACAGCCAGGTAACGTGCATTTCTCACTATCAAGAGCTACACAATCAAGGCACAACAGATGCCGACAGGGCGTGACAACAGGCAAGCGGCACCAATCTCTGCACCTGAATATAGCAATAAGGAAATTTTATTAAGGAAAATCATCAAAGTGATGGATATTACATATATATTTTTGTTTAAACCTTTCATACCTGAAACAGCTGGCACCATTTAAAAGAGCATATCTTATGGACTGATACTCCCCCGAAGAAGGATCAAGGCCCAGCTGCATTAATGCATCCATTGTTTCCTGTATATCTTGACCAGCCTCTGCTACTTTGATATGCCCCGCAACACAACAAGACAAGCGCACATTCTTAATAGTTGTAGTACGGAATTTCCATTGCTTGGGGTTCAGAAGTGATTCCACGTGAGAAGGGTCATTCCAATCAGCCATCAATATATTTCTGCGGATAGTAACAGCCAGTTCATTGTAACTTTTCGCATGCCCCTCACTGAAGTCCAGGAAAGTTATCTTTTTTATGCAAGGAGGAATGTTTTTCAGGTCTTGTTTCCTTGCACTAATCATAGTCCTCTGAAGTAGCTGCAGGAGACGACTGCGTCCGTCTTCCATTTGTGCCTCAAAAGGCCTATGAATTCCAGTGTCCCATGACTGGTAGTTTTGACCGTAAACTTCTTCATGAAGAAACTTAAGCATGGGATGAAGGTGAGCAACTTGACTAGTTGGTGTGTTTGGCGTAGGGGTACCAGTTAGAATCCATCTATTAGAAGCAACCAATGAAACAGCCATCTGCAATTTGTTTGTGAGGGCGAGACTGGAACCTAATGTGTGTCCTTCATCTAATATTACCCTAAACCAATGGATCTGCTTTAAAACACTTCTCTTCTTTGGACCCCATTCTGCACTTAATCTACTAAATGTGGTTATGACAATGTCATAGTCCCATGCAAGGTTGTGAGCAGATGGTTTCTTGTGATCTCCCCATACATAAACATTAAGTGTGTCCGAGGAAACATGCCGCTGTATCTGTGTTGTCCAGTGATCAATTAAGTTAGCAGGTACCACTATCAAGGTTGCCCTAGACAAATAAAGCCTCACCAAATCCAGCGGCTTTTCAAGGGCAATTCCAAGTGCAGCCGAATCAAATGCCAAATCATCAAGCATAGATGGATAATACCATCGAGTTATGCCTTTCTCAACCTTCCTCACAAGGCCAAATGCTTGAAAAATCTTGTAATACGGGCGGGCACCCTTACCTATGTTAGCACGTGCATCTAGAACTGGCCGTGTCAAACCAACTGCTTCCATCTCGATATGTTTCTTGGGAGAAAGTTTCGCCAACCACAACAAAGCCTTCATGGTTTCTGAATCGATCAAAGCAGCATGCTCTTTCAATATGTTTGTAAAAAAAGATGCATTTTGCTCGTTTCCTGGTGGTGTACCTTTCTTGTGAAATCCGGGCAAATAAGTTATCTTTCGCTTTAAATCCCAAGATTCCTCTGGGATGCTGCACTTCTGACGTGCAGAATCAGGGTTCATGCTGCAAAACCATGCTGTACTGGAATCAAGTGCAGTTCCGTCCAATAATCTCCGCCACTTTCTGCAAGCATCGCATTGAACCCAGGTTTCACTTAACTCAGAGGTGGCATCTCTCTTCCTTTTATTGCCAACTGAACCATCGCTATATGCCTCCATGAGGTTTTTCCTAACATGTTTCAAGTTTTTGGTAATCTTTAGCACATGAGTAGCTGGAGTTGAATGAGCACCGGTTGGTGCTGACATTGGCGACTTCCCACTCGGATGTGCAGCGATCATATTCAAATCAGGGTTTACTAACCTGCCTCTCTTTCTTGATGACCTTGTACTAACAACTGAACCACCATTATGCAGTGACTCACTTGAACATGTATCTTCTCTAATCACGTCCTTTCGCAACTTTTTTGATCCCGACAAAAAGATGTTTCCATTAGAAGAGTTGCTAGCACTAAGCTCGTAGTATCCATATTTTTTATCTGGTTTATGCATGCACCACATAACATTCATCCCTGGTGGAGGGACTGCCAGAGTCCCATGTGTCTTCAGAATAAGAGACAGTGCAGTCACTGTCTTCCCCAACCCAGGTTCATCACAAAACATACCTCCACAAAAATCATGTACAGTTGGAGCACTACCAGTGGATATTTCACCAGAGGTAACATTTATGTAATAAGGGAAACCATCCATGGTGCACAAACCCTTGTATAGAGGATGTTCTAGGACCTGCAAGTTCTGCTCCCTCTTTAGCATCCATTCAACAGCTGCCTCTTGATGAGGAAAAAGCTTAAGTTTCATGCAAGGCATGATAGAAGCAGAAAGATTCCTTAGATGATGACAAGCAGCTGCAACTCTAATCAAATCTCTGGGTTTCAGTCGAACCAGCACCTTATACAAGACATCATCAGGGACAGACCAAATACCCACTCCCAATGCTTCCTCATCTGGTGTTATTCTTGTTATCTGCATCCTCTTCTCCACCATAACACTAGGTAGAGTTTTGAAGATTTCATGCAGGTCAAACGACTTCTCATTATTCAATACAGATGGTATCTGATGTACCTCACAACCAAGGACGTGGCAATCGGTGCAGGTCCAAATATACTGGTCATCACAGTGTGGATTGTCAGGAGAGGTCCAGTTAAAAGCAAGCAAAGCATTCCTGGCATCCCAATTGCAACTGAAAAAAAAAAAATCTTAGCCTACGAGGTAAGTAATAATGATGAGAAAATTACAGAAACAAGTGAGACATGAACCAGGATCCACTTGGTGCATCACATAGTCCTAGATTTGCATCTTACTAGTTACCATGAGAAATGCACTTACTGTTGCAGTTTTCAGCCAATATTGATAGGAGCACGCATGGTGATACGCACTGAATTTAAAATGAACAAGCATTTCAGATGGGAAAATGCCTAGGTTGGAAGTGGCACATATTTAAGACCTTCCAACAGTTTCAATAAAATCTTCTGATAGGATCATGGGAAACTGAATGCAAACTGTAGCCTTATCAGTTATCAGAGACATGACGCATCAGGGGATGCCAAATTCAGATTTACTGTGAGGCACAAAATGAGACAAATGACTACAATTTTCACACATGCAGGTCACAATTCGAATCGCAGGGAGGCGCGCATGAACAATTCGCCACTCAATCGACGAAATGCCCCCAACCTCTAAACCTCCCCGGAGAAGAGCAGCCATGTGCAGTAGCGACCACCCAAATTCGAAGAGCAGAGGGCAATGCACGCACCTGACGTGTTTGAAGACCGCGGCGGCCGCGGCCGCGCGGGACCGCGGGAACTGCCACCCCGACCAGACGGAGACGGGGAGGTACACGTCGAACAGCACCACCGCCCTCGCCTCCACCTCCCCATCCCCTCCTCCTCCCTCCCTCCCCCTCCTCGCCACCGCTCTCAGCACCCTCCCCTCCACCTCCACGCACCGGCTCGACACCAGCGCCCTCAGCTGCCGCACGACGCCCCCTCCGCCGCACGCCCTCCCCTTGGACCGCGGCGTCGCGCCACCGCCGTCGGGGATCGGCGCGAGGGAGACGCCCCCGCAGGCGAAGAGCGAGCACGGGGAAAGCGGCGCGAGCGCCTCCACGCCCACATCGGATGAAACGGAGACGACGGCGCGGAGGTAGCCCCCCAACTTGCGGCGCACGTCACCGGCAACCTCCTCCTCGTCGCCGCCCATGCCGTTGAGGCCAACTCACCTCACCCGGGCACGTTCACGTTCACCGCCGCCGCCCGCGCATGTCGAGCCCCCGACCTAGCCACCCCTCGTCGCCGGCGAGGATCACGCGGCGGCGATTCCGGAGGCCAAATTCGGATGGATTTCACCTCGGAAGCGGAGGATTCGGCGAGGAGGAGGAGGAGACGAGAGGCTATGATGGGGGAGGAAGCGTAACCGTCTACACGCTGATAGATCGGATCTCTTCCTATGACAGTGGGGCCGAGGTTTAGGTGGGGCCCACTGTCATAGAGGGAGGTGATGGTGTGTTGTGCGATCCGGACTCGGGGAGTGGGCTTCGATATTTTTAGGTGTGGGGGAGGAATCCGTGGGCTTTGGGGTGAGTGGGGGGAGCACTGCTTCGGCGGCCCATAAACCGTGGGCTGTATACAAATAGGTGGGCCGTGACGCATCCACAACATATATTCGGTTTCAAATGACTTTTTTTTTTGACAGTCGGTTTCAAATGACTTGACACTATTGATTGACTAAGTAAAAATTTAAGTTTGACCATCGACGATTTTATTGGTTGGATCATGACTAATATTTTACGATGCATTATACTTTGTTAATATGGAATGGTTTTAAATTTTCTATAGATTTTCTTAGTAAAATGGACGAGCGGTCAAAATTAGAAATGAATAGTATCCTGTAAAAAGTATTTGAAAACAGAGGTAGTATATATAATCGGCGCACGTATCATATTCATGTTTGAATAAATAATTTGGAGTGTGTATATACACCATTACAACCGTACACCAAATAAGAAATTAGGGCACACAATTACGTACGCATTTTTTTTATTACTACTTTCTCCGTTTCACGATGTAAGTCATTCTAGTATTTCCCATACTTACATCGTGAAACAGAGGGAGGGAGTAGCTAGTAAGGCACCGTACGGACGTACATGTACCACTAGCTAGCTTGATCGTGTTCACGACGCCGGCACACTCCGGGCGCCCTACTTGTGCTGGAACTTGGACTTGATGTTCTCGACCACGCCGCCGTCGACCTGGAACGCGCGGGCCAGCACGTCGGTGGGCACCGCCGGCGACGACGAGCCGAACAGCGCGTCGGCGGCGGCCTGCGTTCCGGGGAGCTGGCTGTCGAACGCTGAGATCGCCACGGCGGGCTTCTCGCCGACGCTCCGCTCGTAGTGGAGGAGGCCGCGGGGGAAGACGAAGACGCCGCCCTTGGGGACGACGCGGGTGATGAGCCTGCTGCTCGCCGGCGCCGCCGTGGCGACGACGAAGCCGACCTCGAGGAGGCCGTCGGCGACGAAGAGGATCTCGGTGGCGCGCGGGTGGGAGTGCGGCGGGTTGGCGCCGCCCCACGGCGCGTAGTCGACGCGCGCCATGGACACGCCCAGCGTGTTCAGCCCCGGGATCCTCTCCACCGTCGCGGCCGTCACCGCCGACCCCATCGGGTTGCCGGAGTACACGTCGGCCGGCTTTCCCAGCCCCGGGAAGAAGAAGTCCTCCGCCGTCACGTTCGCCTCCGGCTTGCACGGGAACCCGTTCACCCTCAGCGCTGCACACACAAGATCACGATCGATCAGTCGATCACCATAAGATCTCAAATCGATCAGTATGAAAGCTACTCCCTCCGTCTCATTTTAAGTGTAACCATAAGTTTTCGTGATCAACTTTAATCGTTCATTTTATTTATTTATTTTATAATTAATATTTTTGTTCTTATAAGATGATAAAATGTGAATAGTATTTTGTTTTATTTTTTTAAAAAAAATAATAAGATGGACGATCAAAGTTAAAGCATGAAAAACCATAGCTGCACTTAAAACCATTGGTCACTCACGGCCTTGAAGCGACTTGTAGTCGGCGACGCAGATGTCCTGGAGCATGTCGGGGTCACCGGCGAGCAACGGCGCGGCGAGGGAGAGGATGACGGCGGCGAAGGAGGCGAGGAGGACGACAGTGGGGAGCTTTGCCGCCATGGAAGCTAGCTGGTTGTTGCTAAGCTTAATTTTCCTTGATTGATGTAGCTAAGTGAACTGGAGTACTATCTGTAGCTCTTAGCTGTGTGAGTACGTACGTGTGTGTCACCTGCAAGTAGTTTAGATCAATGATCACTTTTTTTTGACTAAAAAGTTATGGCTTGATGAAAAGCTAGGGGTAGGGGAGGTGGTATTTATAGATATGTGGATCGAGTAGCTTAATAGAGTCGTGACAGTGGAATGGATATATGGATAAAATTGTGGCCATGCAACCAATAAAAATGTACAAATCGAGTGAAATTTGATGAATATAGTCTATTATCTCATGTGTCGATGTGACTGTGTGTGGGGGAGAGTGAGAGTAGTGTAATTAACTCCTCATGTTAATTGTTAATGGAGGCATGCACGTTTTGTTTTATGCAAACTAGCACGCATGCACATGAAAGAGAGAGTAATTGGGGATTAGAGAGATGGAGAGCGAGAGAGAGTAATGCCCAGACTCCAGGTAATAGTACAAGATGGATGCATTTTGCCTTGTAGCTTGCACGGTATACTGTGCACGTGTTCCTGTTCAGATAATCAGATGCTGGCGTAAACGCAAGACTGCTGAGGTTGACGCCAAGTACGTACGCATGCAGCTAATTGACTACGTACTAGCTAGCTATAGTGTGTACTGTAATGTACGTATATACGTACGCTAGCTAGCTTGTTTAATCAAATCGACAAGGTAATTCGCAACATTAAAGAAAAAGCAAATCACTTGGACTTCTAGATATCAAGCTAGCAGAAGTTATTCCTGTAGAGTATGTTGGCATAAGAAAAAAGGATTTTCTAGTATACACATTGTGGACTTATATTAGAGAGCCATATTAGTGTTGTAGGTTTTGTGTATCCTGTTTTTTTAGTCACTTTGTTCTGTTATTCAACATAGATACATGTACATTTGTCTTCTGTTGTTCTGTCATTAAAAAGTGAATATTAGAGAATAATCTTAAATAGAAGGGGTGAGGCTTCAAATCCAGCTCAACTAACCCACCACCTTGTGAAGCTAGCCGGAAGACTTCTAAGGCATTTCTCTTGTTGTTTCTACCATGAGAACTTAAAAAAAATGAAGAATAATTATTCTAACCCAGAAAATAATTTAAGTAATAACGATAGATATATCCAGGTGATCGAGAACTTAATTTCCAAGTCTCCAAATAGCATAATTTTTTATTTTCAATTTTTTCATTCCTGGGTAACTATCATCTATAGAAGTAGTCCACTAGTTAATTATTAAGAACTTTGGAGTATCAGATCGAGATGATTCTACTTTTCCCAAGCCATTTTTCATTTATATATAGTTCTCATTACGAAAAACTGAAAGAATACTTATACTTAATTAAGAATATCGTCTACGTATACATGGCGGTTCAAATACCTTATCGATCATGCGACGATTCCCTAGTGACAAAAACACATTGATTGATGGTAATGGTTCACCAAATTCAAATTGTTTCTCCGATCGACGACTACATTATATCTGATAATCCCTTCCGTGGTAGTGATAGATAACCGGTGCCGACGAAGAAGCTAGTCGCACGACGTTGGGAGTACAGATCGCGCGATGGTGGATATATATACTTGTCGTCAAGCCTCGCCGATGCCAACAAGGTGAAGGAAGCTAGCGGCAGGGACAACGATGAAATTTAAAGGAGAGAGATGAAGAGACAAGAATATATGGATTATATATGTTAATATATTGTTTCACTTCTTTTTTTTTGGATTAATCGATCTTAGCTAGCTGTTCAAATAATGGGTGAAGGGGCGCAAAACTGTTGTTGGAACAGAAAGATGCATACGTACGCCTATACCATTGACGACACAGTATACGTACGTATAGTAGGTAGGGTACGTATAGCTCATGCATGGCGAAAATTGAACAGAAATTAATGAAGTAACAGTGGTAGTACTAAACCATGAAGTAATAATACAGTAATGATCAGGTCCGGCCACGTACCACACACACGTAGTACGAGACACGACCCGATCGATCGACGACGACTCAAAAACAAAAATAAAAATTACAAATCAAACGACTCACAAACACAAACACACACTGACACAAATCCTGCCAATCAAATCACAAACTTTTTAACGGTACGTACGTACGTCCTCTTAATTATTATTATCGCGATAGGGCTAGCTAGCTCAGCTGCCATCTTGTTCTTCCTGCAGTATGCATGCATGCAATGCAATTCTAGTATTTGGGCGGGACGAACTTGGACTTGATGAACTCGACCATGCCGCCGTCGACCTGGAACGCCCTGGCCAGCGTGTCCGACGGCAGCGGCGGCGCGGCGCCGAAGAGCGCGGCGGCGATGGACTGCGTCCCGGGGAGCTGGCTGTTCAAGGCGGCGATGGCGAACGCCGGCGTGTTGCCGTTGTTCTTCTGGAAGTGGACGAGCCCCCGCGGGAAGACGAACACCTCCCCCTTGCAGACGGTGCGGGTGAAGAGCTTGTTGGCGGTGGTGACGAAGCCGACGTCGAGGGAGCCCTCGACGACGAAGATGATCTCGGTGGCACGGGGGTGCGTGTGCGGTGGGTTCAGCCCCCATGGCGCGTAGTCGATACGCGCCATGGACACCCCCATCGTGTTCAGCCCCGGCAGGCTCTCCACGCTCGCCGCCGTCACCACCGACCCCACCGAGTTCCCCGTGTTCCCGGCCTTCATCAGCCCGTCGAAGAAGAAGTCGTTCGCCGTCACGTTCTCTATCCTCTTGCACGGGAACCCGTTCAGCCGCAGCGCTGCACGACATACATATATACGTCAATATGAATCTTCGCACTGTCTTGTACGGGTCGTTAAAAAAAATAGATCAATTCATATTTTATGAATCGATGAACAATAATGGTCCAACACTTACGGCCTTTGAGGGACTTGTAGTCGGCGACGCAGACGTCCTGGAGCATGTCCGGGTCGCCGGCGAGGGAGGTGGCGGCGAGCGCCATGAACACGACGGCGAAGGTGGCGAGGATCAGCTTGGCCATTACAGCTAACTTGGTGAGTTAATTAGTTCGATCAAACTATGCAAAGTGAAGTAGCTGCAGCTAAGAAGATCAGTGAAGCTGAGCAAGCTAAGCTGTGTGGTGTGCAGTGAACTGCATGCAGATGATGAGCTGAGGACGATGAGGAGAGGAAGCAGGGGACGCTGCTATTTATGCTTGCTGGGGCCTGTACTAGCTAGCTACTCTCCTCGTGTAGCTAGCGTAGTAATGAAGAGTTAAGTGGGCGAGTGGTTGTGCCATAGCAATGTGATTAAGCTAAATCACAAAGGCTAATTAAGATGATATATGGGTATGAATCTTCCTCACACGCTAGCTTACTACTCCTAATATATTAAGCTTTTTCAGTGAGAATTGAATGGTTAGGCGAGCGATGTTTTTCGATCTGTCCTTGCCAGGGGGTCTGTTGCCCTCTTGAGATCTAGAAATTAATTAATTAAGGCGAGAGCAATCTACAGTGTACTGGTGTATGGGATCGATCGAGAGATCCAGGTGTACAGTGTACTAAGAACCTGAGGAATAAATTTAAAGCAGCTTGTTCATTTTGTTATCAAATCAACAATACTTTTGATAGTATTAGTTTTGTTTGGTTTGATGCTAGCTTTTACCAAAGTTTAGTGGAGTTTTGAGAGAGAACCTTTAAATCCGCTAAAAATTGGTAAGGTGCGATAGTAGCGGTTGAAGTGTGTTTAGTTTATTGCCATATCAAAATTTAGCATTAGTAAAATTTGATAAATAAGGTTGAAAATTTTTCACAAACGCGCAAAAGAATTACACATCAATATATTAGAAAAATAGAGTTATAGTTACATGGTACAATCAGCCAGACCGGCTTATGCCATGATAATAAGGTTGAAAATGATAACAAACTAAAATCGTCAGTTTATACAATCAAATTAAGCTACCAGTCTAGCTGTACGTACGTACTCATACACGCATGCACATGCAGGAACAGCAAGAGAGATCGATCGATGGAGCAGTTGACCGACAGTTGCAATTAAGACGTACTAATGCAGAAATCATCCGTCCATTAAACTGTAGCATCTGTGTACTGTAGATATCAGCTTTGTGCTTTTCTCAACTGTAGGCATTTGCTTTCCTGTGACTTGCAAGTCAGGAGAACTGCATTAGCTAGCTGCTGAACTTCATTCGCTCACATGCAGTCGACAACATAAAAGAGGAATTGATTAATTATCTTTTCACCTCCAGATTTGAGATTAATTCAGGAGGACACCGATTTGGCAGATCGAATGATCGATCGAGAATTAGTTACAGCAGCTAGCCATATGCCTGCATAGCCAATGGTTAATTTGCACCAATAATTAATCACCAATAATGGTAGTACCCGGTCAGAATCGTACGAGGCGTAGTAACGGTATATACAGAGCACGTGCCGTACCCCTCTATTCATTCATTCATATTAGAACCGTTTTGATCCTTTTTTTCAAATGTTTCTTAATGAAGTTTATAGAAAGATCTCACAACACCTATAACATCAAATTAGTTTTAGTAAATATAACATTGAGCATATTTCGATAATATGTTTATTTTGTAAATGTTATTGTATTTTTTTGTAAGCTTGATGAAACTTAAAAAAACATAAAATTCAAATTCAAAACGATTTATAATATCAAACAAAGTTACTCCCTTCTTTCTAAACATAAACATAAACATTTTTAATTAAGTTGTAGCTAGCCAAAACCTGATAACCATAAATAGGCTGGTGCCAGGGGTTTTGCCTCATGTACCAACAAATCACTGGCCAAATCAAAGAGACCCAACTCTCTGGCATCTCTTTCCTAGCTCTTTCAAGATACCGTACCAGTCCCATATATATAGTCTAGCCTATCGGCAATACACAACTAGCTATCATGGCATCGATATAATTTCTCCCAACGGTTTTCCTCTATCTAAATCACATTGTGACGATTGCCAATTTTGCTTGCGTCGGAGCTCGATCCTATGAAGGCAAGGTCTTATTTGCCTGTGTCCTAGGTCTTATTTGCCTGTATTCAAATTCTAATTAAAGAATAAGTTGTCTATCTATATAAATACAATACTCCCCTAAGAGGGGAGGACACCGAATCATAAATCATAGCCACAAGCACATTGAGATAGACATCTAGGAGGAAGACAATCGCTAGCCATCAACTCCAAATTAAGTCATCGGATAGTTCTCGGTAGATCCTCATTAGATTAGCTAACTTGCTCTCCTTTATAATCAAAATGGTTTATTCGATTGGTATACTCATAAACTGAATTAGAGCTATTACTCATATCGGGGGTCTGAATTGAAACCAGTATAAAAATCCTTTATCTTTCATCTTCTTCATGTTCTTTACCATATAATCTGACGTATACTTGCGTACAATGATCCCTTTACTTTACAAATACCATAGACGGGTGTACAACCAATTGACAAATGTCCCATAAATTAAATACTTATATTGCATATAAAATTTGAATTATGTAACTTCCTGTATTTAAGAACGGAAAAAGTTAGCTTACTCTTTCCGAGGCACAAATTAGTGTGTACAGTGAACGTCATAATAATATATGTCGGTGGTGAGTTGATGTAGCTAGCTGGACCTGCTACGTACGTATACCTAACCTTGACCATAAATATACTACATGTACATACGTAATCACGTACAACGTCTAGATTCACATACGTAATAAGAGTACATGCATGTGAATCTGTTACATGCACACGTACGTACCGACGAATACACAGTATATAATACCCATAAATACTCATACGTACAAATATATACGCGCCGTCTGGTACGAACCTTAGCTAGCTACCATATACATACGTTGTTGGTGTGTAAAGTTGGTTAGTTGTACTAGTATATCTTTAATTACCAGTTTATCCCGTGAACTAATTATTAATTGTTAGCATATCTTCAAGCCGCCGTCGATACAGATATATAGAAAAGTACGTACTTATACGTAGTAGCTAGCAAGTTAAATTAGCATTATTGCAACATATATGTATGTGTTTATATATATCACATTGCTAGCTCGTATGAAGATTAAATCGGTCAAAACAGTGAGTTGGCGTTACGACCTGCATCATCCTGAGTTAATTAGTCGTGTCCTTGCACGGAATGTTTTAACTTTGGTCAAGTTCAAATTTAAATTGCTTTAAGTTTGACCAAGTTTATAGAAAAAATAGTAACATTTTTTACCTAAAAAAATTATTATAAGAATATATTTATTTATTAATTTAATAAACTAATTCGGTAATGCATATTATTATATTTGTCTATAAACTGAGTCAAACTTCTTCAAGTTTGACTTTGACCAAAGTCACAACCTTAAACGGAGCGAGTACATTTTATCTCGATTGATATATAAAATATTATCATATTGTATTTACGGGGAAAAGGAAATTAAATATTGTTCTCCATATATTTCTTTTCAGAAAAATCACTTTTCAACATAAACCGGTGCTCCGGTCCTAATATAAAAAATGTATATGAAAATCAGCTATAGTTAATTTTATTTTGGTAATGTCTAGAATCTAGATGTCACTTTTCTCACCCCCTCAATGGGAATCCAATGATTCTCATTATCTCCACTATTAATTATTCAAAACAAAGTAAGTTTTTTCTTAGACAAAAATTAAACAGTAAATTACAGTAACCTAAACATGAAATTAATTTGAAATTAAAAAATAAACAATAACATGTAAAAGTATTGAAAATCAGATAAAAAACATAAAATCCTATACATTAATGTGACAATATAACTTTAAAGTACAGTTATATTGTACAAAAATTGCACATTGCATAGACTTTCAATTATGAGCTTAGCAACGTGTTTTAATTAGGTGACTGAAAACTATAATTTTTCAGGCGTATTAAAATCTAGCAAATTAAATCCCTTTTATTTATTCTTTCATTAATTATGGACTAAAATATATCCGTCGTGGCAACAGCTATCTCTGGAAAGTCGTTGGTAATTAAGCTTGAAAGACGCAAAAAACTTTGGTTTGTATGTATACCTAGCTACTCAATAACAATAAGACAATAATAGCCGTATCTAAACAAGATCGATCAAAGGATGCATGCTTCATGGCCGGGTTAGTTAATTAGAACGTACAAATGGACTTTGCAACTTTGCATACGCATGCATGCACTAATGACATGACTCATGAGGTCCATATTATTAGATCACTATTTGATTTTCTTTTTTCGACTCTATTGGTCATTTCAATCTCTTAAATTCATCCGCATACGTGAACATCAGTGATCACTATTCACTTATGCATGTGTGTCACCAACCAATATTAATTATTATTATTAATTGAAAGATGAAGCTAGCTAGGGCAAGACAAGGGCAAAGCTGTACTGCCCCGCAGCTAAACGCTCTACTCCTACATATAAAGCTAATCTCTCAGCACCATTGCCGGCGGGTGGTTAATTATTAATTAATCGATCGTTGGTGCATATGTAATTGATGCAGCATAGTATAGCTAGTGTAATCCACTGTTTATATCTCATGCTAGCTTCGTCCCAAAATATAACAACTTTTAGCTATAAATCTAGACATACATTTATCCAGATTTATAACTAAAAATACTTATATTTTAGGATGGAGGAGTACTAATTCATTGGTACTACTTTTGCCTTAATTGGTTGGGGGAGCATCTTTTGATGAGTGATGAGATACATATGCCTTGTACGGCTTTAAGAATATACTCGCTCTGTTTTTAAATATGAGCATCATTGACTTTTAAGCGTGTGATGTTTGATCATTCGTCTTACTAATTAAAAATAAAAAATAATATAGTGAAGATATGAGAAAGGTATAGCAAGTTACAACAAAGCAAGATAAATACTTACATACCTTCTTTAGTAAAGACAAATGGTGGAAACATTGCCATGTCTAAAAGTTATAATTATGTCATATATTTAAAAAGGGAGAAATATAATATATATTTCAGGTTCTGGGCTAAGAAAAAAATCAAACGACTTATATTGTGAAACAGAGGAGTACATGTATTTCAAATTAAATAAAATCATTTATGTGCATATTTCAAAATAAATCTGCGTGGAAATGCTATTTTGGAACGGATGTACTCCATATTTACAGTGCCATATTTGTCACTAAATAACTGTCAATTTTTTTAACATGCAAGTTACACTATGAATCTTATATTGCACGTGCGCACAGTAGATTTTAAAGTTTGCACTGTAAATTTCTAAGTACTCCCTCCGTATTTTAATGTATGACGCCGTTGACTTTTCGACCAATGTTTAACCATTCGTTTTATTCAAAATTTTTGTGTAGATATAAAAATATTTATGTCATGCTTAACGAATATTTAATGGCGAATCAAGAATAATAAAATATTTTTTGAATAAAACGAATGGTCAAACGTTAGACAAAAAAGTCAACGGACTACAACAGAGCCTATAGCACGAGCTGATCAAAAGGAATTCACACTTTCAGTTACCCCACTTGGTGTACTATGTTCCAATTCGCCTGATGAACTGCGCTTAAATGGAAAAAACAAAATAACTGACCGTGCTGTTAATCTGTCCGTATCCTGCAGGCCCCGGAAAGGATCGAGTATCGAGCGTCCCAAAAGTCGATTGCGACCTGGCCAGAAATCCTTTTGCATAGGTTTGTAAAGGAGACGACCGTACCATTTAATTATCAATCAGAAGAGGAGGATATATATGTACTCCACTACCTATGATATATGTAAGTTGCATTCATTAATTCATATTGTTCATCGATTTTTTTTTTAAAAAAAGAGAACAGGTAGATCACCTTTTTTTAGAAAGCAGCAGAGTTTACAGACTCGACTTCGCTTTACTCATAAAGGAAGCTAATAGCATCATATGAGACAAACAGCTGACTAAGATCAGTGTACCCAACAGCTAAAACTCTTCCAGATCAACAAAAAACATTGATCATGGTTTTTCTTTTTCATGGACGATTTTTTGCATCTCAAGCAAAGGGAAGTTTAATTGGACAACCCTTCACCCTAATTACGCGCATGAGTACTTAACAAGCTAGCTATTATTGGCAAGTGGACACTAAAACGCTTAAAGTCAGCTTTCTTTTTTTTTCTTTGGAGGTTAAAGTCAGCTTTTTAGGACAAGACAACACATGCTAATTATTTTAAGTGGTAACATGGTCACTCATGAGCATGACTGAAAATTATGGCTTTACAGCCATATTATTATCTGAGAAATTTAACATTGGCATTTTTTTTACTAATAGTTACTTCAGTTATATTGCTATTTACTTTTAATAAAATGGCAAGGTTAAAGACACCTAACAAGTTGGCCTAAAAAGGATGATGGTATATATAAAAAAAGAGAAAATAATTTCATTGTATTCCATTATGGGAATATCAATTTTTCAGTGTATATAAAAAACACAGGAGCGAAAAAAAAATCTACTACCTCCGTTTCTAAATAGATGACACCACTAACTTTTACACACATGTTTTACCATTTATCTTAATAAAAAACATTGGTGTGGTGATAGTCTGGAGTCATGGGTGCATGACTTCACTTGTCATGGTTAAATAGCAATGCCTATAAATATAGATGTGTTTATTCTTAGTTGATGCTGATGCTGAAAGTTATTATTTCTTTACAGTAAATTTCACAAAACTACTGATACTTTAACCAAATAATCGTAAAATTATAGATTTAAAGTGGTATATCACAAAACCACAAATTTAAAGCCAACTATCACAAACTATACATTTAGTATTGAAGTTATCACAAAACCACATATTATAGCGTTTAAATTCATAGCACTACTATTATATTAAAGCTACAAAAGTTATAGTTTTATGACTAAATTGATGCTACACATGTAGTTTTGTGATAGTTTTATATTAAAGATAGAGTATGTAGTTTTATAATACACTAATTTAAATATATATAATTCCATGATAAATTTAATACTAAATACATAATTTTATGATACACTAAATTAAATCTGTATTTTTTGATAATTTAGCTAAAATATGTGTAGTTTTGTGAAATTTACTTATTTCTTTATTATGCTTAGTTGGTGAGAGGCTTCATGTATGCTTAATTAGTTGGTGTAAAAGTCAAAAGTCATACCTTAATAATATGTGTGACTAATGACAGAAGCCAGTACATAAAACATTTTCATTATCAAAAATAATTATCTCTAATATTGTGGCTAACACCTGGGGGGTCCTCCTAATTACTGTCACTTAAACTTTTTTTCAATCTGCACGGACATGGGCTAGTAGTACACTCAACTTTGTTACTTGCATCGTGGGCTTAGCGTCACGCCAAAGTGACCCCTCAGGCCCAGCCCGGTTGGCCCACTTCAGACAATGTGGGGGGTGTCGTGTTCCGTCCACGAGCCCACGACCTCTCCCCCGTCCAGGCTGCGAGCGAAGCCGAGCCGTTTTCTTCCCCATCGATCAAGGCGATCGGCGGCCATGGAGGCCAAGATCGGGAGGCTCGTCGGCGCCATGGCGCCTTCTTCTCCGGCGGCGACAACGTCCCGTGGTGCGGCCGCGACATCATCGCTGTACGTAAACCACTCGCACGCCAACCCTTTACCCTTGTCCCTTCCTTTCGATACTCTCCCTGTCGCCAGGGGCGGAGTCACGATCTCGGGATAATTTAGGCTTGTGAACCTATCTGAGGCTGTGTTCCTTACCTGTAGTTGGGAGCAAATCCTTCCCGTACGAAAAATAAAGCAATCCATTAGTATGTGATTAATTAAATATTAGTTAATTATATTTTAGAAAATAGATCAATATGTTTTTTAAGCAACTTTCGTATAGAATTTTTTTAAAAAAAACACACCGATTAGCAGTATGAAAAACATGCGCGCAAAAAACGAGGAGAGTGAGTTGAAAACTCACACGAACGAACTCAGCCTAAATTCTTTTGAGATTGTATGGAAATTTTGAAAATATATAGGGCCTTATTGTTTGAAGCTAAAATGTGCTCTATCAAATTATTATTGGCACTTTAAATAGTACTCTAGATAGTGTTTGGTTTTACTACCGAAATATGCCAATAATAACATATATATTGATAAATTTTTAACACTACCAAAAAATCCACGTAGGTTTTGACATTGCCAACATTACAGCATGGTAGCTAACCAAACATACCAAGTAAAATTGTCAAATTTAGCTCAAGGCTTGCAATTTTTTTTTTGGCTCTGCCACTTCCTGTTGCCTCTTGCGTGTTGCCATTCAATAGTTGATAGAAAATACTATGTTTCATACTATCTCCGCCTCAAAATATATTGAGAAATTCTCTTATATTTTTGTATGGAGATAGTAATAGATAGTACAACTCTATCTAAAATAACTCATCTTTGATCACAGAAATGCAAATTAAGATAGTAAAAAAAGACTAAAGTACTTCTCATTGATAAATTTTTTTTATTCCATTATTTGGTTGGTGTGAAGGCATGGGAATGTAAGGGGTATTAAAAGAACAAAACTCATCAATCTAATTGAGATAGGTCATGCGAAAAAGTAAAGTTATTTTGTAACATTTGGTAGAGACTAAAGATGGACGAGATAGGTCATGAAAAAAATAAAGTTCCTTTGTAACAGACGGTAGAGAGTAAATATAGACTTATTTTAGGATGGAGAGAGTAATAATGCAGTAGGATCCAATAAACTAAGTCAAGATCGATCACTGTTGGTTCGTTCTTATCCTGAATTGATCAGTAGACAAAAGTGAAGGCCAGATCATTGTTGATTTGCTGTGTCTGATCTAATCAGGGTGTCGAGAGAGAGGTCGCGGAGGCCGCAACCGAAGAACACAAGAACGTGAGCATCATGAGGCTATCCTGGGCCCTCGTCCACTCGAGGAACACGGACGATGTCAACCGTGGGATCGCCATGCTCCAAGGTAGGTGCAATGTAACCACCACACAATGACACAACAAAACAATAATTTGGCATGTGATGATCTAACCCAGACTCTGACAAATGTTGTTCTTGTGTTTGTGTTGCTTCCTAGCATCTTTGGGTGGCTCCAAGAGTCCACTGGAGGCAAGGGAGAAGCTCTACTTGCTGGCTGTTGGGCATTACAGGAATGGTGACTATCCCAGGAGCCGGCAGCTTCTTGAACACTGTTTGGAGGTTTGCTCCTGAATCCTGATAGAGTGATATAGTTGATAATATGTGTCATACAAAGGATGATCTAATTGTTAATAAGCTTGTCTTAGCGTGTAGCCGTTAACCGTACAAGTCATCTGTTCATGCCAACTGTTCTTGTTCGTAAATTCAAGAGATCCTATGGCTCAGCTTTGGAGTTACTGAGTAGATTGGCTACTTCAGATTATCTACTTAATTATACAAATAGATCAAATATTTCGATAAATAAACAAATAACTTAAAACAAGTGGTACAAGTATTACATTAGAAGATTTTTTTTTTAGAAAAATGTCTTTTTTAAAGCGTGGAGTAAATAATCCGTTTAAATAATAATACAATAAATAGTATGAAAAGAAATAAGCCTAAACGTCTTACTAAGTAGATATGCATATACCAGTTTAGCAACCTGAACATCTGTTGGGGTGGTGCTAATCTTGTTCTGTTCCGAACAGAAACCAAGGTATTATGCAGGAGATTAGATATCTTTTTTTTGTTAAGGCCAAAAGCTTCTTAATTATAATCTGTCCCAATGGGGCCGGGCTAATGTTTGTTTAGCATCTCACATACAGTAGTCATCTTGCCATTATCTAATATCCGCAGTTGCCACCTATATTCAGATTCAACCTGGCTGGGGGCAGGCCCTGTCTTTGAAGAAGACAGTTGAAGATAAAATTGCTAAAGGTGAGATAATTAAACCCAACAATGCAAATGCATTGTACCATTGTTCTTTTATGGTCCTTCTGTTCAAGGATATAGGGTATTTTGGAGAGTAATGCGGTCTTCGACGTTTAACTTTAAACGACTAGTTTTATCTGAAATGTTTATAGGAATTGTAAAACTGTTGCATATTTTTTAATTATTTTTACATGACAAATCAAGTGATACCACTTCTTTTTTTTTTGTGAAACAAATGATAGTAGTATCATTTTTGCTTTAGTCTAACTTTTCAGGCTTTCAGCCTTCTTCCATTCGATAGTGTTAATTTGAAACCTATCTTGAGTTGTATATTTTGAAGTGGCGTAAAGTAAGGACTAAATTGTTTAATTTCCATGGAACAATGGAAGTATTAGCAATAAAATTAATGAGAAGTAATTAACCTTCATCCGAGCGACTGACAAGTTTGATTTATGCAGATGGTGTGATTGGCATAGGTATAGCCACAACAGCTGTTGGACTGCTGGTTGGGATAGCTGCTGCTGTTGCTCGGAAGAACTGAGGCATAGCGGTTCCAGATTGATTTATGGGAATTGAGATTTCTGGCGTCAGATACTCTTTTATGCTGGTGACATTTTTGTTCAAGTTCTAGTCTGCAAGAATTCCCTCTTTATTGACACAATTTAAGGTAGTATGATACAGTATGCTCCGAATGCTTTACAATCTCACCTCCATCTCATAATTCTCTATCGGACAATATTTTCCACGTGATCTTTCAGAATTGAGATCAATCAATCCAATCCAGTGGTCCAATTTTAGTTTTTGTCGTTCATACTTCTCTTGTTATTTTCTTTAAGAGAATTTTTTGTAGTATTTGAGAAAGTATTTCAAGGTATCAAAATTTACACTAAAATTTTTCGTATCTCACGATACATATATAGTACTTAAAGGTGCTAAATTTTATATTAGAAAATGTGGTATCTTTTGATGCCTTCTTAAGAATGGTAAAATTACCATTTCCTTAATTATTAAGGTCAAGCTGTAGATGCTGTGAATTTCTCATCCTTTTTGGCAGGAGTGAACAGTAACCACTGCACAGCTCCACTGAATTGAGAAGCATTCAGCAAAGCATCCATATTTCTGTGAATTACTATCGCATTTCTGTGGATCAGCGTTTTCTGTGAATTGCTGTCGAATTTTGCATCATATTTGGCAGTAGGTCACTGTCGGCCGGTTGGATGTCTGATTCATGCCCAGAAACTTGGTGTACTGTTCAGTTCGTATTTGTGGACAATTAATGGTTCAAGAATACATATTCTAGTTCTAAAAAAAAAACTGATACTGCTCGCGACTTTGGAGTATAGCTAATTAGCTATAGCTATGATAGCACTAATTTAGACATTAGACAATTCAACAGTCACTTTGGTGTTCACAGGCTCATGCGTACTGCAGCCTGGCCCATAATCAGAAGTCATTTTCGTCCAAGCCCGTTACGGCCGGGGGGAAACTATTTTGATTTTAGGGTTTGTCCCTCGATTATCACTATATTCAAATAGTTAGCGAAGAATCTATTATAAAGCTAATAACATTATATATGTATACTTGACAAAATTAAATTTTAGGTCGAAACTCTAGTTACATATAAATCATGAAATATGACTAACACAAGAATTGATCATCCCTCCATAAAAGATGCATATCCTCTTCATTGCCAGTACTACCGATGTAGTAGCCGTGGCTGATACGTGCGTCCGGCCATATGGGCCAACACGTGTTTGCTACTGCACATGCAGTATTGTCAACAATCCTCTCTAGACCATGAATAACCAGTCAAAACTTTGATAGGTAGATGTTATTATCACACGTATTTGTCGATCAGTGCAGAATTCCGGTTATTTGTCCTTTTAATAATTTCCGTGTTTTTTTTTAATCTCTCGGCCAGAATTGATCTCATCCGATAATAATACTGTTCATCGATGGATGTTTGAGGCTGATACAAATCAGTATCGTAAGTTTGCGTATCATAGAACACTATAGTTTTCGGTTGTTTACTGATAGTACATATATCGACTATTATTTTAATATATTTATATATACATATCCTCTTTAAATGGAGAGAGATAAAACTTAACGAAAGATCATTTTACCTCTAAGCCACCGGCCAAAATAAATTTCACAAAATATTGACTTCACCTAATCGTTGAATAAATAAAAATTGAATAAATGGCTGCAATTAATTAATTTAACAATAAAAAGTAAAACTTGAACAAATATCGATTAAATTTAGGGACTAGCCATATAACATTTGACTAAAAATTATTCTAAAAGTATGTCAAATGTAACTACAATACAATTATTGCCATGTAATTTTAATAATTATACTATTTTTGTATTGTAATTATAGTATAAATAGGATGTAAGTTTGTGTGAAGTCATGAAAACCATAGTAGGCCAGTGGCAATGCGGAGGGGTAGTCACGTGCCCGCATTCCAAGAGAGCTCACAGGATCTACATTAATTTTGAAAATTTGACCCTTTGAAAAAACTAATTTTACAAATGAACCGTTGCCAAAACTTATTTCAAAAATGAACCTTTTGTTCAGCGCCAAATCACCTGGCGTTGAACTTAGACACCTCAGCGCCACGTCAACTGGTGCTGAATGCCGTGCCACCGCGGATGGGAGACTAAGTCATAGTGCCAACGTATATTCAGCGCCACGCTATTTGGCGCTGAGGTGTCTAAGTTCAGCGCCAGGTGATTTGGCGCTGACCAAAAGGGTCATTTATGAAATAAGTTTTGACGACGGTTCATTTGTAAAATTAGTCTTTTTTCAAAGGATCAAATTGTCAAAATTAATGCAGGATCTATCCCAGATTATCCCACCCACACCCAGTACCATGCTTTACTTTTTTTTTCTTAGAAGCATAGATCTTGATGCGTATCAAACGGCTAGCAGGAATCTCAAACACATCCAATATCGTTTCATCGTTTACAATATCGTTTGGATGTTAGAAAGTCACAGAAAGTCATGTGACAGTTACAGCCTCGTCTTTTCTCATATGCTTATGGGCTTGTTCGGCTGCTATTTTTCGCAGTTGTATGGCAGCTAGCTGCAGCAGCAAGCAGCACAGCTGCAGCCACGCAACCAAGCGCTGCAGCAAGAATGGCAGCCGAACAAATCCATACTTATCTGTATTTGCTTTTAAATCATTAAGAACACATAAATACAAGTTTTATTTATAAATTATTTTTTTTTTAAATAGAAGTATATCGTCTCGCTTTGTCCTCCAATATGCCAAAATGATGGGGCTGTTAGTACGAAGTACTGTTTATATTGGACAACTGTATATATGTTAGAGAGTTACGTACGCACATTTGCACGTAGTACAATTGCCTGTCGATCAGCTGGGGATGGGAGACGAAACAAAACGCTATTATTGCACGTTAATTTGCACAGTACACCACTTAACTTGCACGGTTCTACTACCTCCACCACGTGTTGAACCAGCCTGCGGCTATATATACTGCACTATACACAGTTTTACACATATCCAACCATGCAAATATGCAAGCGTGCTAAATTTGCAGTGTCAGATTAACTAACACATAGTAGTATAGTACTAGTAGTTGTGTGCATGTGCATGCAAATGGACTCTTCCTACCTCCACCTCGTCCTCCCCGCGTCCGCCGTCGTCGTCGTCCTACTCCTCTCGCTGTGGCGGCGCTACCAAACCACGTCGAGCCACCGGCCGGACACCAGAGGGAACCACCGGCCGCAGGCGAAGCCAATCCTCGGCAACCTCGTCGCCTTCCTCGCCAATGGACACCGCTTCCTCGACTGGTCCACGGGCCTCCTCGCCGCGGCGCCGGCATCCACCATGCAGGTGCACGGCCCGCTCGGCCTCGGCTACTGCGGCGTCGCGACGGCGAGCCCCGACGCCGTCGAACACATGCTGCGCGCCAGCTTCCACAACTACGTCGACAAGGGCGACCGCGTCCGCGACGCCTT
Organism: Oryza glaberrima; assembly: GCF_000147395.1. Classification (NCBI taxonomy): domain Eukaryota; kingdom Viridiplantae; phylum Streptophyta; class Magnoliopsida; order Poales; family Poaceae; genus Oryza; species Oryza glaberrima. The sequence goes on along the minus strand of NC_068326.1, from coordinate 38,398,446 downwards.
CGCCGACCTCCTCGGCGACGGCCTCTTCCTCGCCAACGGCCGCCTATGGAGGCTGCAGCGGAAGCTCGCCGCCAGCTCCTTCTCCCCGCGCTTGCTCCGCCGCTTCGCCGGCCGCGTCGTCTTGGACCAGCTGCGCCGCCGCCTCCTGCCGTTCCTTGACGCCGCCGCTGACGCCGGCCGCGTCTTCGACCTTCAGGACGTGCTCAGGCGCTTCGCCTTCGACAACATCTGCAGCGTCGCGTTCGGCGTGGACAGGGACGACAGCTCGCCGTCGTCGTCGTCGTCGCGGCTGGAAGCCGGCGGCGATGGCCGGGACGACGCGTTCTTCGCGGCGTTCGATGACGCCGTCGATATCTCCTTCGGCCGCATACTGCACCCGACGACCTTGGTGTGGAAGGCGATGAAGCTGCTCGACGTCGGCAGCGAGCGGCGGCTCCGGCAGGCGATCGGCGTCGTTGCCGAGTACGTGACGGCGATCATGGAGTCGAAGCAACGGTGCAGTGACAGTGAGGAGGAGCCGAACTTGCTGTCACGCTTCACGGCGGCGATGATGGAGGAAGACGGCGGCAACGGGCTCGGCGCGATGTTCGACTCGCCGGAGGCGAAACGACGGTTCCTACGCGACACCGTCAAGACCTTCGTCCTCGCCGGGAAGGACACCACGTCCTCGGCTCTGACATGGCTGTTCTGGTTTCTCGCCGCCAACCCGGAGTGCGAGCGCCGCGTCTACGAGGAGGTCACCGCCGGCGACGAGGGAGACGACGGGTACGAGGAGCTGAAGCGGATGCACTACCTGCACGCGGCGATCACCGAGACGATGCGGCTGTACCCTCCGGTGCCCCTGGCGTCGCGGGTGGCGGCGGCGGACGACGTGCTCCCCGACGGCACGGTGGTGCGCGCCGGGTGGTTCGCCGACTACTCGGCGTACGCGATGGGGAGGATGCCGCAGCTGTGGGGGCGAGACTGCGGCGAGTTCCGCCCGGAGCGGTGGCTCGACGGCGGCGGCGGCGGGAAGTTCGTGGCAGTGGACGCGGCGCGGTACCCGGTGTTCCACGCCGGGCCGCGCTCGTGCCTCGGGAAGGAAATGGCGTACGTGCAGATGAAGGCCATGGCGGCCGCCGTGGTCCGGAGATTCTCCGTCGAGGTGGTGCCTGCCGCGGCGGCGAATGCGCCGCCGCCGCACGAGACGGCGGTGACGCTGAGGATGAAGGGCGGGCTCCGTGTGCTGCTCACAAGGCGCCGGGGTGTGTCGTCCCATGCATAGACCCTGGGCATGTGGGCACGAAGCGATACATGGCTAAATGGGCCGCCTTATCATGCCGAGCCGGGCCCAAGTGCTGCACCAACGGCCCAATAAGACTTGGTTGTGCCGGGCCGACCTGAAGGCACGAAAGCCCACCTTGTCTTGGAAAAAGTTTATTTTGCTTTTCTCATCTCTTTGGGCCGTCTCTTATTTAGCTCGAATAAGTTTATTCTGGATCCCTCATATCATTAGGCTGTGCTTTATATGATTGGAATAAATATATTTTGGAACTCTCAACTATTTTGTCTCCCTTATCATTGGATCAGGCCATGACGGGCTAGCCCATCATGCCGAGGCAGAGGTCCAGGCACGGGCCTAACACCAGTCGGGCCGTTAGGCCCCAGGCCTTTTGGACAACTATACACGAAGCTAACAAGTCAACAACTTCATGCAATGACTTTTGACTGGTCCATGTGTCTATTTGGTCTAGTATTTAATTATATGAATTTACAAATTCTTTTGGAAGTTATATATAAACTTTTATCTTATAATATTAATGCCATTTTTTTAAAATAAACAACTTTCCTACCTAATTTTTCTATGAAACACACCGTTTAGCAGTTTAGGAAGTGTGAGCGTGAAACACGGGGATCATCAATATATATAGCAAAAGTGATCCACATAGATGGGGCTTTTATAAATTAACTTTAACTATAGTAATCCCAAGAAGTCTATAGACACAAGGTAGCATTATAAGAAAAGAGAGAAGTGGAGAAATATAATATTATTTATTTTATATGGATAATCCATATGCATATGAGTACCTTTTGCTATTTTCTTTATATTGACTAGTTTATAACGTTAAGTTGGGAACTACCGCTATACTGGCTTATTTGGCACAACTCCAACTCCAACTTCACTGTTGCTAGAGCTGGTGCTCAGCCAAACAGTTTCAGCTCCATAAAAAATGGGAGTGAAGCTAGGTGGAGCACTTCGCCAAAATGAACTAAAGAGGTGGAGCTAGGTTTAGGCTGCTCCACAACTCTACTCCAGACTCAACTTCTGGAATTAAATTTAGGAGTTGGAGCTATACCAAACAGGTTATAAGGCTTCGTTGTTCCAGCATAAAAGAATTTTTAAGCGGCATGGATATCGGAGCAAGCAATGAACACATGATTAATTAATTATTATAAATTTAGAAAATGCGTTCATTTGAATTTTTAAAGAAACTTTTATATAAAAAGTTGTTGTAAGAAATATACTGTTTGCAATTTGGGAATCACGGAAAACGAGAATGTCAGAGTTTAGAACTGTTTTTTTAAGAGGGAGTATATATATCTTTTATGGGATGGAGGGAGTGGTATTGTACTGATAATAAATAGTCTAGCAGTTGTGGTACTCCATACGTCTTATTTTATGTATAGTTGTGGGTTTTCGTATCTATCGTTTAACCGTCTGTCTTATTTAAAAATTATGATTTTTTTTAAATAGTAGCACGTAAAGCATTATTTATATTTTATCATCTAATAATAACAATCAAACTTATAACTACACTTAGAGAGCAGGTTCGGAATGCTAGCCTCTTGTATGGAAAATGGAGCGATCCATTAGCACGTGATTAATTAAGTATTAGCTATTTTTTTAAAAAAAATGGAAAAGTATGATTTTTTTTAAACAACTTTCGTGTAGAAACTTTGTATAAAAAACGCACCGAAATAGCAGTTTAAAAAGCATGCGTGTGGAAATCGAGAAGAAAGAGGTTAGGAACCTGGACAAATGAACTGAGCCTAAGGGAACGAAAAGTTTACTGCACATGTGATGCCGATGTGTTGAAAGGGAACATACAACTACAGGAGAGTAGAAGAATTTAATTGATCGGTCCTGTGGTGCCGGATGGACCACGGAATACCGACTCCGTACATGGTCATGGACGGAACACTTGCACCGCTTCTGCTTCTGCTTCTGCTCTTCCTCCCCGCCCTCCTCCTCTACCTCCGGCGCCGCCCCGCCGCCAACAACCACTGCCCCCACCCAAACCCCGTCCTCGGCAACGCCCTGCCCTTCCTCCGCAACCGCCACCGATTCCTCGACTGGGCCACCGACCTCCTCGCCGCCGCCCCGACCTCCACCATCGAGGTGCGCGGCGCCCTCGGCCTCGGCTCCGGCGTCGCCACCGCCAACCCGGCGGTCGTCGACCACTTCCTCCGGGCCAGCTTCCCCAACTACGTCAAGGGCGCGCGCTTCGCCCTCCCCTTCGAGGACCTCCTCGGCCGCGGCCTCTTCGCCGCCGACGGCCGCCTCTGGGCCCTCCAGCGGAAGATCGCCTCCTACTCCTTCTCCTCCCGCTCGCTCCGCCGCTTCTCGGCGCGCGTCCTCCGGGCGCACCTCCACCGCCGGCTCGTCCCCTTGCTCGACGCGGCGGCGGGCTCCGGCGAGGCCGTCGATTTGCAGGACGTGCTCGGCCGGTTCGGGTTCGACAACATCTGCAACGTCGCGTTCGGCGTCGAGAGCTCGACGCTGCTGGAGGGAGGGGACCGCCGCCATGAGGCGTTCTTCGCCGCGTTCGACGCCGCCGTCGAGATCTCCGTCGCGCGCGTGTTCCACCCGACGACCTTGGTCTGGAGGGCGATGAGGCTCGCCAACGTCGGGAGCGAGCGGCGGATGCGCGACGCCATCAGGGTCATCGACGAGTACGTCATGGCGATCGTCGCGTCAGAGGAGCGCCTCCGGCTCCGCCGCGGGGAGGACGAGCGCGAGCGCGAGCACGAGCAGCACCTGCTGTCGCGGTTCGCGGCGTCCATGGAGGAAGAGGGCGGCGAGCTCGCCGCCATGTTCGGGTCGCCGGGAGCGAAGCGCCGGTTCCTGCGTGATGTCGTGGTGAGCTTCGTGATGGCCGGGAAGGACTCCACCTCCTCCGCCCTGACGTGGCTCTTCTGGCTCCTCGCCGCGAACCCGCGCTGCGAGCGGCGCGTGAACGAGGAGGTGTCGTCGTCGCGGCACGCGGACCCTCGCCGCGCCGACGCCGGAGAAGACGGCGACGGCGACGGGTACGACGAGCTGAGGAGGATGCACTACCTGCACGCCGCGATCAGCGAGGCGATAAGGCTGTACCCGCCGGTGCCGATCGACTCGCGAGTGGCGGTCGCGGCGGACGCGCTGCCGGACGGCACGGCGGTGCGCGCCGGGTGGTTCGCCGACTACTCGGCGTACGCGATGGGGAGGATGCCGCAGCTGTGGGGCGACGGCTGCCGCGAGTTCCGGCCGGAGCGGTGGCTGAACGACGGCGGCGAGTTCGTGGCGGTGGACGCGGCGAGGTACCCGGTGTTCCACGCGGGGCCACGGGCGTGCCTCGGGAGGGAGATGGCGTACGTGCAGATGAAGGCCGTGGCGGCCGCCGTGATCAGGAGGTTCGCGGTGGAGCCGGTCCAGGCGCCGGCGAGCATGGAGACGCCGCCGGCGTGCGAGGTGACAACGACGCTGAAGATGAAGGGCGGGCTACTGGTGCGGATCAGGAAGCGGGAAGATGACGCAGCGCAGCAGAAGTTGACTTGACCACCGATAATAAGCAATTAAGAACTCCAATCATGTTGGGGGTAAAAACACTGTTGTTTAAAAAAGCATTATCTATTCGGCAGTATCTGGTTGAAATTCGATCCAGCATAAAATAAGCCCCAAGACATACTCCCTCCGTCCCTAAATATTTAACCCTAAATATTTAACATCAAATATTTAACGTCGTTGATTTTTTTAAATATGTTTGACTGTTCGTTTTATTCAAATAATTTAAATAATTTTTAATTATTTTCTTATTATTTGATTTATTGTTAAATATACTACTGCTACTCAAGTTTTTGAATAATATTCACAAAAACTGTTGAATAAGATGAATGGTCAAACATGTTTAAAAAAGTTAACGGCGTCAAATATTTATGGACAGAGGGAGCATGAAATAAAAGGTGCTTATCATGCAAGTATGTTAGGAGCAAACTTTATTTATTTACCATCACATAAACGAAATTGTTGCTGGGATAGTGCGTGTCAATATAGGGCATGTGAATTACGAACCACAGCGATGATAGAGCATGCGTATACTCTCTTTTATTGCGTCAGTCAATCGCCTGAATGCCCTTACATTCGTGTTACAGAATGGGAGAGACCTTACAGCATTCTCATGATAAGCTGGATTGGTAAGCATGCCATCCTTGGATGCGGTACTCTCTCGCGGTCTCAGCAGGATTGTTCGCCCTTATAATCCCACGACCGACTATAATTATGTCGCTGCCTCTGTCGTTTATGACCTGTATTTCACAGAAAAGTAAGCGATATATATCATCAGATAAGCAGAGCAGCAGACTGCATCAGAAGAAAAATGCCCAAAAGCTATCAGAATGGATGAAGTTTATTAACTGAAACTGGATGAATACTGGTAATCTCGAATTGCTAACTTAAGCAGACTGCATTAGTTATTATCCATTAAAAAAACTTAAAAGCAGTAAGGTGTGAAGACAACAGAATATCAGTCAGCAAAAAGGGTATGTATTGCCAATGTTTTAACTCACAGAGTAAGGAGTGTTGTACTGTTGACCAAGCGAGTCTCCCCCAGCAACCAACTGAACTCCAGGAGTAGCATGGATGAACGCTGGACTTGACGGCGTCACTGACCAAGATGCAGGATTTACTGATATAAATCCAATTACAATATCAGAATGTTGCTCAGCAATCTTCACGGCTGCAGCAGTGTAATCTCCATGAGCAAGGTTGCCAGCTGAACTCATTTCAGAAAGCAAAAGTAACCCTCTTCCTTTTGGCAGACCCTTCAGTAAACGAACAAAACATTAACCTTCAGTAGCCGGCACTACAACAGTCAAAAGCTATTAGCAGCAGCAACATTGAATTTCTGATTTGTTTTTTTTTAACTCATCGTTGATCACATAGGGCATGGCACTACGTAAATAGCATACCTTCAGCTTCAAGCCTTCTACAATTCCAGGTCCAGAAACTATATGTGCATTAACAATATCAGCCCAGTCTAATATGCGGAATATTCCTCTGAACCAACACAAAAGACATTAACTATATTGTGTATGCATAACAGAAATGAACTTATATATACAGTCAAAAATAGACTTTTCTCACCCTTCATATTGCATAGTTACTGTGTTTCCAATGTCTGCAAACTTGCGGTCTTCAAATATCAAAAAGCTGTGCCTCTCAGCAATCTTCAAGTAAAATTTTAAGAACAAATTAAATATAAGATGAAACACATCAAAACTAAGCTATGCCAGTAGCTTTTTTTTTATAGTAGCTATGCCAGTAGCTTTTAGCATCACGAATAGCCAATACTACACTGATATAATGATATATACAAATGAGCTCTAGTAATTCATTAAAAAAAAGCACTGATAGTAAACAGAGCTGATTGCCTTCGAATGCCTAGTGTACCCAAAACACAAAAGGCATTATGGTGGGTGCACAGAATAAATCCAATAAGCATACGCCTACTAAATGCAAAAAATAAAGCATGTCCCATATGAAAACAGCATGAAAGAAGACATTCTATACTGATGGGCATGACAATCCATAATCATGGGCAAAAAGCATAAATATACTTTTAAAAGAGTAGTGGGTAAAAATCCCACACTTGATTCCAAGAAAACAAACTCCAATTTTACATCTCTATCCGGAGTTCTGCAATAGTATGAAACTACTCAGGACAAGTATTACTAATACCAAAGGATGGTGAAAATAAAAGGACAATCAAGTCATAAGTGAACATACCGAACGGAGCTTGTGGCCAAAATCCGGTGTAAAATCAGACAAAATATCCACATGAGTTTTCAACATGCAGATCTCTGGACCAATCTACATAAGAATTGGAGCACTAAGTTAAACAGATTAAAAGGGTTCACTTAGCAATAACAAACTAATGAACCAAAAAGAAAAACGAAAAGAACCAGGACAAAATCAATATGCTCTTACCTCATAATATATAGAAAGACGATGCAAATGTATCAAATGGGATTCGGTAAAATAGTGAAAAGGTAGATCTATGCCATCTTAGTGAAGAAACTGCACCCACACAATGACTGTATATTAGACCACTCTATTCACAACACTAGATGTGAAAGATATACTGCATCATCTAAGCATAGAAAATATGTAAGAGAAAGAGAAGATGTGATGGCAAAAAAGTATGAAACTAAGAAACTGGTCTATATAAAAAGGAATAATACGACAATAACAAATCAATTTGTTCACAGAATCATCTATCAAGGATTGTAGTTTCACATGACTAAACATAACCAAACATTTCCAAGGCTACAAGCACCATAAATCAGGAGGAATTCACGCAACCCCAAATCTGCCTTTTACCTTACTCAGGGAATAATACTGAAGTAGAAGAATATCATCCTAACATAACCAAACATTTCATAAGGCATAAACAGGCACCATAAATTGGGAGGAATTCACACAGCCCCAAATCTGCCTTTTACCTAACTCGGAATAATACTGAAGTAGAACAATATCATCCTAATATACACCTATCACAAAATTACCCATTCATAATAGCCTAAAAGGAAAAATTGACTTCCTATCTGTTAAGTTCTAAAGTTTACCAAACATCTACATAGCACCAACAATTCATTATCTTATAGTATACCTTATCGGCGAGATCAAGTAGCTCTGTTGCTGTCCCGACATCTGCAGCAACACACAAGTTGCTTTGCTTGGCCTCCATCAACTCGAACAGCTTCCTCCCCATCGGATTCGTTGCCAATCCAGCTCTCTCGGAAAATGCCTTCCTAACTACTTTCGGTTCAACAGGCAGTCCAGGCACAGCCATCTTCCTGTTTGCGTCGAGGAATCGCTTCACCTCCAGGGCCTTCTCCTCGCCCAGCTTCCCGTGCTTCACGAGGACGGCGAGCACCTCCGTGAGCGTCATGAGCGAGTGGAGCGCGACCCCGTTCGCGGCGAGGTTCTCCCTCCCGCCCTGCTCGCGGTCGATGACCACGACGGCGTCGGCGACGACGAGCCCGACCTCGCGGAGTGGCGCGACGGTCTCGAGCACGGAGGAGCCCGTGGTGACGAGGTCCTCGACGATGAGCACGGCGTCCCCGGCGCGGAAGGACCCGTCGAGGCATTCGGCGGCGGCGTGCGGCGTGACGTGGTAGCGGCGGAGGAGCATGGGGACGGAGGCGGCCGCGGAGAGGACGGAGGCGATGGGGAGCGCGGTGTAGGGGACGCCGCAGAGGAGGTCGTAGGGGCGGGTCGCCGGGAGGGAGCCGAGGAGGGAGGCGACGGTGGAGAGGAGGCGCGGGTGGGCGACGAGCATGCGGAGGTCGAGGTAGATCGGGGAGGTGATGCCGGACTTGAGCACAAAGGCGCCGAACTTGACGGCCTCGATGGCGTGGAGCTCCAGGATGAGGGATTCCATTGCGGCGGCGTCCATGGCTAGAGCCTTGAGCCGAGACGAGAGAAGCTGGGAAGAAGAAGAAGGTGGAGAGTGAGAGCACGGGACTTGCGGACAAAAGACGGCAAGAGACGAGGAGTGAAGTGGAGAAGTGCACTTGGAATTGTGTCGACAAAAGTTTTGTTATAATTGAAATGATGTAACGAAAAAAGTTGAAAGTGTATGTAGGAAAGTTTTAATATGATAGAAAAATTAGAAGTTGAAGAAAAAGTTTAAAACTAAACTCGGCCTTCAGTAGGTGCATGCATCAACATCAGCATTCAGCGGCATAGGATTTGGACTAAGGGTGTGTTTGGATAATGGGAAATGAGGGGTGGTATTAGGATTGGGAAATAAATGAAGGATTAAGATTAAATGGAAAAGGAGAAATGAATGGTTAGGATTTAAAGATGTTTTTTTGGTGGGTGGGAAATCATTTCCCCTATCCCATTAGCCAAACACTGCCTAAACACATTCTCTCGAGAGTCATCATCAGTCATCGTCCATTGCTGAACATGAAGGCGATGATATCGACTGGTTGGCTTAGAGCATCTCCAACAGACTCTCTGAAACGGACTCTCCAAACACATATATAGCCAGCTCTCCAATTGATTTGACAAACCAAACTCATTCCTCACTCCAACAGCCTCTCCATCTACCCTCTCTATTACGAGCCTATGACAATTAGGGTCCACATGTCAGCCTCTACTATCTATTCTTCTTCCTCTTTCTCCCCTTCTTCTCTTCTCCCACTGCAACCATCCCGATGATGTCCACGCGATGCCCGGTGGCCGGCGTCTCGTCGATGCGCGGTGGCTGGCGTCGGTGGCAGCGGAGCGTCCGCTACAGAGGAGGGAGGTTGGGCGGAGCTTGCAGCGGAGGGAGGGAGGGAGGAGGCGCCGTCGTCGCCGCGACTTCGCGTCGTCGTCACCGCGGGCCTCCTCCGCGTCGTCGCCACCGGGGGACTCCGCACCGTTGTCGTCGGGGGACTCCACGCCGTCATCGCCGCGGGGCGCCGTCCTCCGCGCCGTCATCGTCGCCCCGACCCCACCCTGCCGCCATCGCCTCGAGGTCGGCAGCGCGGAGTGTGTCGATGGAGACGGCGTTGTGCGGGCGGAAGGCCGGCTCTGCCGTCGCCGTCCCGCTCCAGATCCCCGAGGGTCGGGGGAAGACGATGGGCTGCGCCATCTCGCCATGGACGACGGTGGCGGCGGAGCCAGAAGGATGACGACGGCGGCGGCGCCGGGAGGATGACAGCGATGGCACTGGGCGGATGGATGCGGCGGGCACGGAAGGAGCCGGGATGGGATGGGGAAAGGGGAGAGAGAGAGGAGAGAGAGGGTGTGGGACCCACACCAGATAGTCAGCCGTCCTGGCTGGCCAACTTTGGCTCGTGAGGTGGAGAATTTAGCCAGCCGGATGGTTTGGAAAACCATTTAGCTAGTCTGTTGGAGTAGATTTTTTTGCCCAAGTTTACTAAATTTTAGCTTAAAGAGCCATTTAGCTAGTCTCTTGGAGATGCTCTTAATGTGATGGAGGAAACGACGGATGCCAAGCCAATTTTGGATAGCACACAATTCAGAAAATCGTAAAATGTTGCTGCTTATCTTTAACCAAAATCTCCATTTCCATTTCGTTCCCATGAAACCAGGGTAGCATTTTGGTATAGTAAAATCTCCGGTTTTTGTTGGGCAAGGGGATAGTAAAAATAAATAAATCTACGGGAGGCATGAACTCGAGCACATGAAGAACAGTAGCCTTTCAGGCCAAACCGAGCTGTACCAGTTTAACCACGGCAAGACGAAACGGCCCCCGGAAGTTTCAGCCAATCCGAGCTGTAGCAGTTTGCAGCAACTTTGGCTGTGCCTCTTGTCATCGCCACATAACCATGCAAGTTCATCTTTACAGTATCCATGCGAGAGTGCACCAAAATAATGATGGGATGAACGGCAAGGAGCATGAACGATACTACATCTTTGTATATTAGCAACTTAGTTTCATGACTTCATCATCTTGAACTCTAAATTATTGTTGCAAACAGCGCGTGCCAATACTGATGGAACGCAGAGCATGCTCTTATTACAGTAGCTGCCTGAATGAGTGAATGCCCATTATGTGGCATAGGGTGTGGACTAAACACATTCTCAATTTCTCATGACAAGCTGGATTGGTATGCTTCCCACCCTTGGATGCGGTACTCCCTCGCGGTCTCGGCTGGATTACTCGCCTTTATAATCCCTCGTCCGACTATAATTATGTCACTGCCTCTGTCGTTTATAACCTGTACGTAGTAAACAACGGCGTCGCAAGGAATATATCAGTTCATAAGCATATTGCAACAGGACGGAACGAAGAACTGAGTTCCTGCCTAAGCATCCAGATTATTTACTGACGAATAATAAAAACATAGGAAGATGATGCAGGCATGATTAGGCCATGAGACATGTTAAAGATGGTGCAGGTATGATCTGAGAACTTCAAGATATAGGTTTTGTTAAATCATCTACCGTATGAAAGGCCTCCAAATTGTGTAAAGAAGAAAAGGATAGCATGAGCTCAAATGTTTAGCGCCTGATAATCCAAAGTGAACGTAATACCCAGATAAACTTGAGCTAAGGTAGTATAAGTTAGAAACAAACTATTATTTGGCCCACGAGACAAAATGAATATGGAAAGCATATCCAACTAGGACTTCATCACATAACAATCAGTCTCAACGCCTCTCTGTATTCCACAGACTACACAGGCATCAACAACCTTGATGTTTCGTGCTACTGTATTAATAACTGGGAGACTAACAATCTGCCTTGATGGCTGTCTGTATTCCACAGCAACCTTGATATTTCATGTTACTGTACCAATAACTGGGAGACAACAACCGACGGTCATTCTTTGGTAACTAGTTCTTACTAAGTTTGACTCTTTGGAAGACCTCCAAAAATGCATTAAGACATAAGGAGAAAAATGTGAATCAATCACACAAAGGAATTCGATGGTAAGGTTAAACTCACAGAATGAGGGGTATTGTACTGTTGACCAAGAGCATCTCCTCCAGAAACCATCTGCACTCCAGGAGTGGCATGGATAAATGCTGGACTTGATGGCGCAACTGACCAAGATGCTGGATTAACGGATATAAATCCAATTACAAAATCAGAATGTTGCTCAGCAATCTTTACAGCTGCAGCAGTGTACTCTCCATGAGCAAGGTTGCCAGCCGAGCTCATTTCAGCAAGCAAAAGCAGCCCTCTTCCTTTTGGCAAACCCTTCAGTACAAAACACAAAAGTTACTGTGAGCATTATGTTAAATCAGCTACCTGAAGATGCAACAATACTAACAAAACTTTAAACTCTGGTATAAGTCATGTAAAGCACAGCATACCTTAAGCTTCAGACCATCCACAATTCCAGGTCCAGGAATTATATGGGCATTGACGATATCAGCCCAGTCTAATATGCGAAATATTCCTCTGAAACAAGGTTAAAGGCACTTATGTCACACAAAGACATAAAGGAGATGAGCAGGGATAGGTTGTGGTGCTGTTTCTCACCCTTCATATTGCATAGTCACTGTGTTTCCAATGTCAGCAAACTTGCGGTCTTCAAATATCAAAAAGTTGTGCTTCTCGGCAATCTAAAAATAACGTTTTAAGGGTCAATTAGTAAAGAACAGACCATGTGAAAACTGACCAGGACAATAACTTTAGCATGCCAAACTATAAGTAAATAACATACCGAGCGAAGCTTAGCTCCAAAATCTGGAGTAAAGTCAGACAAGATATCCACATGAGTTTTCAGCATGCAAATCTCTGGACCAACCTACATAAAAATTGGAGAACCAAGTTAACAAGCATTGTTACCTGGGTTTAGCAATTACAGCATAATGTTAAAACACACCAAAAGGAGAAAAAAAGAAAGCTAAAAGTAGTGAATCTGCTCTTAGCATATCTAAAGGTCATGCAAATGGATGAAATGAGACTGGAGGAAAAAACAAATCAGAAAGTACAAATAATGCTAGCTTGACTGCTTAAGGAAGAAACTGCAACTGTGGAGCATTCTTTTTGCAACACTAGATGAAGCAGCACACAGCATATCTAAGCACAGAAATGTTTAAAATACATTTTAAACAGAGAAAAACACACACTGAGCATGTCTCAACTATCAAATCAATGTTTCTACTTCCCAAGGACTCCAGTATAACAGACCTAGTCTAAGTAGACAGTTCATGAAGCAAAAGCAGGTGCTATATAAACAGGTATATCTACCGAACCCCCAATTTGTTTCTTACTAGATAACTCAGGGACTGAGCCTGACATATCAACATAAAGTATGCACAAATTGTCCATTATCTAAAAACTAAAAAGTACACACAAATTGCAGGATTATCCATCCAACAGGAGAATTTGACTTGTCAGGGTTGAAATGCTTATAAATTTATTTAACCAACCAATCTACCAACTAACTCCACAAATAGTAGTGACATGTACTACCTTCTCTGCAAGCTCAAGGAGCTCCTTTGCAGTTCCCACATCGGCAGCAACACATAAATTGCTCTGCTTTGCCTCCATCACCTCGAAAAGCCTCTTCCCCATCGGGTTCTTGGCCAATCCAGCCCTCTCAGCAAACCCCTTCCTGACCACTTTGGGCTTAACGGTGCCCGCCGCTCCGGGAACGCTCACCTTCCTATTGGCGTCAAGAAACTGCCTCACCTCCCTCGCCTTCTCCTCGGTCACCTTCCCGTGCTTGAGCAGCACGGCGAGCACCTCCGTGAGGGTCATGAGCGAGTGCAGCGTGATCCCATTGGCGGCGAGGTTCTCCCTCCCGCCCTGCTCGCGGTCGACGACGACGACGGCGTCGGCGACGACGAGCCCCTGGTCGCGGAGCGGCGCGGCGGTCTCGAGCACGGAGGCGCCGCTGGTGACGAGGTCCTCGATGATGAGCACGGCCTCCCCGGCGCGAAAGGCGCCCTCGATGGACTTGGCGGTGCCGTGGGCCTTGGCCTCCTTGCGGCGCATGAGCATGGGGACGGAGCGGTGGACGGAGAGGACGGAGGCGATGGGGAGCGCGGTGTAGGGGACGCCGCAGAGGAGGTCGTAGGGGCGGGTCGCCGGGAGGGTGTGGAGGAGGGTGGCGATGGAGGAGAGGAGGCCCGGGTGGGAGACGAGCGCGCGGAGGTCGAGGTAGATCGGGGAGGTGATGCCGGACTTGAGCACGAAGGTGCCGAACTTGATGGCCTCGATGGCGTGGAGCTCCAGGATGAGGGATTCCTGCGCGGCGGCGTCCATGGCGGCTAGGCTTAGCTAGGGTTTTGGGCGGGGTTTGCGCTGTGCGGCGGCGGGAGGAGGAAGGAGGAAGCCGACAGGAGGAGGTTTTATTACTACTGTACCTCCACTAGGACGGCTGTTTTCCCCTTTCTTTTGCAGCATAGGGTAGCCTTGGAACTTGAGATGGAAAATGGATGGCTGAGATGTGAGAATATTCCAAACGTTAAGTTCAAAATGTGCGAAAATATTGTGACCTGAAAAAAAGTTTTTTTTAAAAAAATAGAGGTTTAGTTTTTTTTTTGGCAAATTTAAAAGTGTCTAACATTGTTTGTGCTCTCTCAGTTTTTTTTTTCAAAATGTGAGGTGATTTATATGGGAAAATATATGGTGGAAACTACATACCTCTAGTGGAAACCTTCGTTGGATCGAAAAATAGACGACTGAGATTCTTCCGCACGACCACACTATTACGAGTAAAAATTTACTAATAGATTTACTCACGGTGATATGGACGAATCTCATACGTTTATTTTTTATCCAACGATAGTTTACAGGTTTCCACTACATTATAGTTCTCAATGTTCCCTTCCCCCTATGTTGTCAGCAAGGCGGCTCCATGGACAGGCCTGAGAAACTGAAAAAATAGTTAGCTGCCTATTTGATGAAAGTAGTATCTAGTGTTGTTTTGTCAATGTTCCCCATATGTTCGTCAGTCATACTCCATGGATAGCTGAGAAACTGAAACAAAAATCTGTTTATTTGAAATTAAAATCGAACATTGGATATGTAGTTCTGTAGAGATGGGCACGGTACATCCGTTTTGTTCTGAACCATCATGCCATTTCAGATGGTTACAAGGAAGAGACGGTGTGAAATTAGGATTTTAAAAGACAAGCTTACAAATCAAGCAGATTTGTGCCAGAATGATCTCAACTTTAATAGACAAATCGCCTCACATCATGTACTCCTTCCTAACTTCTACAGATACATCTGATGCATGGAAACCTTGAACGCATGGTTGAGTTCTAATTTGCCACAGTAATTACACACAAAGTCCGAAGTGTTTGCAAAGAATTTGTTCGTGTAACCATGTTCTGAATTCAGAATGTCAGAGCAACCCATTTCTGCAGGCGCAGCTATTGTGTGAGCGGGACACACTCGAGCTCCATCTCAAGATGGCCACGCTCGACGTTCTGAAGCCTGACGGTCACCTCCTGCTTCACCTTGCCATCGATGATGGAGATAGCACTGTCCTTGTGGATCCAGATGCCTTCTTTTGCTAGCCATCTGTTGAGCTGTGCCGTATCAGCGACGACCGAGGTCTCATATGCCTTGGCTGCAGCAACCAGTGGCTGAATGTTAATCTCAGCCTCCCCCATTCGGTCGTCTGTAGTGAATGTGTCCTTGTCATAGACTTGCTGCCAAGGAGAACAGAATCAAACGCTAATCCAAAACAATTAAATAAAAAAAGACAGCTACTGATTATTATCAATATCCCTCGAAAGATAAGATACTTACCAATTTAAGCATAGGTATGGGATCAGGTATTGATAGCAAAATCCTTTCATTCCATACAGGATTCAGGCTGCTCTTAATCACCTTTGTTTTCATCGACTAAAATGGTGTAAAAGGGATGTCAATGTCATGGAACTAAGAATTTTGGATAATTAAGATGCAACATTGGTATGAAGCCGTTTACCTGGTGTCCAAGGTTAAGGATAACATAAGGGTCGCTGGACATCATATCACGAACAGCTAGATTTGTGCCTCTTATGACATTGACCTTAATTAATCCAACAAATTCAACCATACCTATCTCCACCTAGGACAGCAAAATGTCAAACTCTAAGTACTGCAGGTAGATTCTAAATGGAACTGTGAATTTGAGACAATGTAGCCGTACTGTTTTCTTCACTGATTTACTCTCATGTTCTTTTCTCCTCCAACTGTTCCTGAAAGCATGGCCTAAACCATGCCTATTTGAACTGCTATGTTGTACGCGATTATGATTTTTTCCGCTCTTTTGTGAGTAGCAAGTAAGCTGTGTGTTGGACAAAAATTGTTGAAGCTCATATTTTCTCCTGCACAGATGCAGATAGAGGGGAAATATCATTTGTGAGACAGTCCTACTATAAATGAAATCTGCTATGTCAGGGTGTCACCCTACAAGTATAAGACATCAAAATAATGAGAAATTGGTAACCTAATTGCATACCTAACAAAGTCATTGCGCCCCTCTGATGAGCAATCTTGCCTTGGCTTCATGTAGTTTTCAGGTATAAACGCCTCGTATATCATGTTAACTGCAGCATTTCCACCTGAATCAGCTAAAATATCAACTTGTTCATCTGTCCACTCGTCTAGCTTTACTGAGACCACCTGAAATAGACAAATTTCTACTCCAATTACAGAAATGATATTCCATAGGCCATTAGTCTAACTTAGCTAAGAGTTTGACATCAAAATATACTATGTGGGACAGCTAAAATATTGAAAAATAAATGCTTGGGACTGTTAGCATTTGTATGTTTCTTCTTTAACAAGCCACTAATCTACAATGTTTTGTCGATGACACTTACACCTGAAAAGGATTTCTAATATATGTTGTGTAGCTGTGTTTGTGCTTTTCTAGAATTAGACCAATGAAGCTGAACCTCAGAAAACTCTGTAGCCTACAAATGGTTGTTGAAACACATCATTTACGGTTAGATATTTCCCAAGCTTCTGCACAATTCTCCAGGATGAAAATGGCAACAATTACTAGGATGAGGACATAAGTTCCCTATATGTCACCAAGTTCTTCTCTCCACCATTTCTTTCCTAAAATATGTCCATGTAGAGATCGGAGGTGACTGGCAAAGCAAGTGAAAGGTTCAAGTGTTTTTCATCATACGCAGTGGATGGCCACATAAGTCACAGGACTGCACTATTTGAGTTACAGAAGGGGATACACTTAGTAATAGCAAACACGCAATGGACACGTCTAGAAAATCATCTAGAACCTAATTGTCCCGGAAGATCAGAATATGTTTCAGCGAAAACCTACAATGGCTGGAGTAGGAGAGCATCTTAAAAGAAATCAAATAAGAAGTAAACTCAAAAGTGGAAGAGCCATAATAAATTGCTATGGTACAGATATCATGGCTACCTTGGATATGTGCACCCCAAGACTTCTATGAGCTCCAGAGCACTTGATGCAAATAAACACACCAAAAGTCAATGACCTGCACACACCAGACGTGCTAGTATTAGTATATAGCACTCTGGCTGAAATACCATGACAAAACGAAATGGTATCTCAACAGTGAATAAGATATACTTAATTTTGCTTCAACTAAATAAGTGATCAGATAATTGTAATGCAAGAATTTTTTTTTTCACGACACACATGCAACAATTGTTACTACAATGTAAATTGCATTGACCTTTACATTTTTAAAATGTTCAGCTCGAATTCAGTTAAGTCAAGCAGGGAATACACACCATATATGAGCTAGAACAATTTCTTTTCAAAATCTTAAAAAATGATCTGCATACAGGCTACATCTATACACTGCAGATTTTGTTTCCTTAAAAAAAGCACTTACGGGATTCATGGATACTTACACCCATTTGGGATCTGGAGCACCACAGTCAGCACAAATTTTGTTTGCTGGTTGGTTTAAAAGATGCTCTAATCTCTCTGCTGTACCAACTGGACCTGGCACCAATCATGGATGAACATCGGTCATTATCACAAACAACAAATGGATAAGTAGCAACTTCATCTGGATTTCTATACAATTCAAGGGGACATTTAGCTTCTTCTTCTCCCTCTCTCTTTTTGAAACAACTAGCTTCATCTGTCTAGAAACTTGCTAAGTGTTAATGGAGTGGCAGGAAGTATTTCATTCTGCTTGAAATTAATAACAGCAGCCAAGAAGAAGTTGAATGCTAAAGTAGACTTCACACTTTACAATTAATATTCATTTGTTCCTCCCTAACGGATGTTCATGTTGACGATTATATAAAAGGAAAAAAAAAAGAAGCTATAGCAACTCTACAATTTCAATTGGAATGTAGGCAGCATCCAATTCCACATGCCAAGATTTCAAAGGGGACATCAAAAGGGAGAAACCTTGGGGATTGCCTCCTTGCTGATTGCCGTGGTCATTCGCATCGATCCTCGTTGCCATTCCACAAATTCTCCTGCACACATGCAAAGGGGGTGGGGATAACATCAGACACCGAATTAGCTCAATCCGTATGAAATGCAAGAACCGAGCCAAATCAATCAAAAAGAACAAAAATTACCAAATCGCAATCGTCAGTCGCAGCATTGGGGCATGAAGAATGGGAGGGGGGAGAGGGGGTGCTTACCTCGCGCTGCGCTGCGGCTTGGGGCTATCAACGAATTGGTGCACTGGTTTGTGCCCCTCCATGATCTTATTATCCTCCTCATAGACATCACATCCCCGCGATGGGAGGGGACGCGACGACGATGTGGGGATCATCACCCCCCGCAAATAATTAAATCGGGGGGGATTTGGGATGCAGCTCAGATCGAGTGATTAAAGAAATGCGCGGCGGGAGGAAGAACAAGTCTTCGTGGGGGGCCGGCGATTTGCCGTCGAGGAGGAAATGGTTGATCCGTCGTTTTTGTTTAATGTTGAGCTGCGTATGAGCGAGCGAGTGGTTGGGTGGGGGTTAATAATAGGGAGCGGTGGCGGTTCGTTTTCCCGGTGAGCCTTCGCTGTCTTGTTCACTGCATGTAGCAGCAAAAATATTTCCTGAAACTAGTAAATGTTTCTGAAACTACAGAATGGACCTTGAAAATTCAAACGCATGTCTTTAAATATAAAATTTCATGCATGCGACGGCAATTCCTATGCAATTTGATAAATTGTCTAAGAAATCTTAAGCCTACCGTCGTTTATGAGATTCAAGTGGCTTTAAAAAAAACAAAAACACACGCAATTTGTACACTTCATGACATGTAGACCGTTTATGGCAGACTTTATCTGTTTAAACATTATATCTTTAGTATGACTAAGAGGAATTAGGATGAATATTTTATATGGTTCAGTGTTATTTGTCCCTTTTTTTCTAGTGATTTTCAAAATGACACTGTTTTACAGTGGGTGGGTTTTTTTCATTGTGGGAGAAATGTGATTTAGGTTCTGTTTGTTTCAGTTTAAGATTATTATAATATAGATTATTGAGCCATATTATAATAAGTTGGATTATAATAAACCAACATAGAATAATCTGTTAGTTGTTTGTTTCTATTGATTATTAGCTATTAGCCACCCAATAATTAAAGAAAGCACATTTAGAGTGGATTACCATATTATAGTAATCTGGCTCATAGATTATAATAATTATCATAATAAGTTATCTGTTTGTTTCGGCTTATTTATAATAATCCATAATATAATAATCCTAAACTGAATCAAACAAAGTCTTAGAGAAGGTTGACGACAACTTCATTTTTACGTTTTCAACAATAACTACAACATGGTACGTGGATATGCGCGCACTTAGAAACTCATACAATAATATTAGATTATGTAAACAACTAGACATCGGTGCTAAAATTATCAAATTCAACTAGAAACCCACATGTACAATACCAGATCGAGTCTAGAGGATCTATGCCTAATGATCTTTTTTATAGAATATATAGGAATATAAAAGCACAAAAAATCAATACACGTGCAAAAACACATATATTTAGGACGTGGGGGAAAATATAACGTGTTGTGTCTGACATAAAATTCGCCGGATATATGGATTTTTTAGGCAGATATAAATCTTATTAAAATTATCACTATTGATTATGATAATTTGAAGTTATATAGCTTGATTTGCCTAGACTAGGTGAATGTTTAAATTCCCATGAAATATAGTAGAATCTCCTACGGAATCTAAAAATACAAAATTTCTCCTCTAAAAAGTAAAAACCCTTCATCCAAAGAAGCACTAGACCATTCGCATATTTGTTTAGAGAAAAACTACTTTGAGTTTGCTTTTATTTGGAGGAAGCAACATGAGCTTTTTTTTTTAAGAAAGAGCGGATAATTTATTTATTACCGTCCACATTTACATTCCTATTCATATTACAAGGAGGATTTGATAACCAAAGATAACGCTCCTCCTGTAAAGTAGAAGCAAACTTAGCTAAGTTGTGAGCATCAAAATTACAAGCCCGATTTTCATGACGAAACTCTACTTTTGCAAAATACTTTCTTTTTGCCTCAATATCATTTAGGACTGCTAAATATTGGCACCTTGGTTTGGAAGCAACAGGAGCTAAATACACGAGAGGCCTCGCATGGGCTAAAAATCCTTGCCGTCAACGTGGATGGGCCGGCATTGAAGGCCCATATAAATGAGGCCAGAGTGGGCCTGTATGGCCCAAATACATCTCGCGAGGCAAGCAAGGCAGCACAGCACTCGACCACTCGCCTCACGGAGCTCACCCTCCCGCTGCGTCTCCTCGGCGGAAGAACCCCAAACCCCCGCGCCGCACGGATCCAAAACCCTAGCTCAGGTCGGCGGGGCTCGCGGCGGCGGAGATGATGCAGCAGCAGCAGCAGCCGCCGCCGCCGCCTCCGCCGCAGCACCCGCCGCCGCCTCAGGCCGGGGGCGGCGGCGGCGGGGAGTTCTACCGGGGCCCGCCGCCGCAGCCGCCGATGCGGCAGCTCTCGGCGGCGTCCTCCACCAACATCCCCGGCGACTACGCCGCGCACCAGGGGCACCCCCCGCCGCAGCAGAACCAGCCGCCGTACGACGGTAACAGTGCCGCTCTTTTGGTAGTTTCGTCGCTGGCTAGGGTTAGGGGCACAGCAGCGGTATTGGTGCGCGTTCTTATGTTATCGTAATTTTGGCTCAATTCAGCTTATGGGGACAATTTCGGTGCTAAAAGGATGCGGAAGCCTGTCCAGCGGCGAACAGTGGACTACACAAGCACAGTCGTCCGTTATGTTCAAGTATAAATATAACAAACTTATTTCTCAAGCAGTTATAGTGATATATGTTTTGTTCTATTTTGTGGGAGCCTATTATACAGTTGAACTTTGCTTACTATATGCTCCTTTTACTGTGCCTGCTGCAAACATCACATGAATATGAAACGCTCATAAGTTGATTTTTCTGTGCAATAAGATCTAGCACCCTGTATTTTTCTTTTTCTTCTGCTAGCACTGATCACCATTATGTATATGACATGCAGGCTCGCATGTGGCAGCGGGATGCTAGGGACAGGCCCACTGTGCAGCCGACTCCAGCTGCTGTTCTGGACGTATGTTACCTTACCCATTTGCCTTGCTTGTAACCAACATGTTAAAAGATAGTTGCCATACTGTTTTCTGTTTTTAGACTTTTATACTTCTGATGCTCACATTTCTTTTGTAATTTGGATTTCAACAAACCACTATGTACATTATATTGATGTCCTTTGCAATCTCATGATTGGGAAGATCTTGAATATTCTTGAGTCAAGGTTCTGGTTAAACGGAAATGTTATGCAGTAAAAATGATAGTCTTAGAAAAAGAAAACTATATTGTTGTATGAATGGATTGTTGTATGTGGATTAATCAAACTCCTGTTGCTATCTAGGGAGAGTGCCTATCAGATCCTGTCTTTGGTTGTTGTTTTTGGGCCATTTAGCTTGCTAATTAATGCATAAGTTTTCAGTTTTGCCACAACTATGTAAATCTGTCTGGATGTTATTTATGATATATATGTGAGATAAATCCTCCATGGTACAACGTAAAACTGAGGGTGCTCAATGGATTAAGCTGACAAAATTAGATCTTTAACTCTTCAGTCTTCAGGCAATATTTTACGTAGAACATACTTATGTCTCATTCCTTTTAATTAGCTGAGTGCTGCTATTTTGGTTAAGGGTTTTGGATTGATTACTGGGTAGTGCTGTCATCTTGGACAAAAGATGATTAAGTTTGATGAATTAATTGTTCAGTTTGGATGATTATGAAATTGTCTGTATCTACTGTATTTTGAATACATTGTCTGGTATCTGGATATCCTGATTAATGTGGGTTTTTTTTTTCAGATGTTGCCGTCTGTTGCATACCCCGATAATCCCTCAACAAGTTTTGCTGCAAAATTTGTACATTCATCAATAAACAAGAACCGATGCTCTATTAATCGGGTCTTGGTGAGTTCTATGATATCCATCTCTATGCTTTCCTAGTATCCCAACTGCTATTTTTATATTTTACAAAGAGCTCCACTAAGCCTTGGCTAGTGCATGGTCACTGAAGGACAGCGATACCTTCAGAATGCTGAAAACTATAGAATCGATCTAACTTCTAGGTGTTCACCACCATTCACCTTACTGCTGAGCTTCCTTTTCTTCTGAAATCTAATTTTATATTTATCTGTAGGCAGCTACTCTTACCATTTTAAATCAAATATATTTGATGGTATATTATATTTTTACTTGTTTTCTACATTTTTTATGGTAGAATTAAGGATTGATGGCAGTACAACTTTAAAATGTCACTTGATAGGCTCACACACTGTTTGAAAAATGTTCCAATTTTTTTACACCAGCTAGTGCAGAGGGTTGATAACTCCATTCCAAGTATCTTTATATTGTTGTAATCTAACTGAATTCGTATATTGTGTACCACGTTGATATTATTAGGCTAAATATGATTTCTCCTTTTGTCATTTATGTGTCTAATGTATCTTTATTTGTTGATAAAGTGGACTCCCACAGGGCGTCGGCTTATTACGGGATCACAGAGTGGTGAATTCACCCTATGGAATGGCCAATCTTTTAATTTTGAAATGATCCTTCAGGTATTCTATAATTTTGCTCCAGATTTTCTAGTAATGTGTCATTGAGTTTGCTGATTTTTGGAGGAATTTGATAATAGGCTCATGACCAAGCTGTAAGATCAATGATTTGGAGTAACAATGAGAACTGGATGGTCACTGGTGATGATGGTGGTGCAATCAAGTACGTTGGCCTTTTGAATTTTTATCACTGTCAGTCTGTCACCCTGTTGGATACTGATCCTTAAGTTAACATGTTGATCTTTTCACTGACATGTCAAGTGCACGTTTTGACTTCCTTTGTAGGTATTGGCAAAGTAACATGAACAATGTTAAAGTTAATAAAACAGCTCACAGAGAATCAGTTCGTGACTTGAGGTGATGGCAGCCCCATGTGCTTTTTTCTTTACTTTACCTATACCAAGTTAATGTTCATTCTCTGTTACAATGCATCTTTTAAACAGCTTTTGTAGAACAGACCTGAAGTTTTGCTCCTGTTCTGATGACACTACTGTGAAGGTTTGGGACTTTGCAAGATGCCAGGAAGAAAGATCCTTAACTGGTAATGTTGTTGTACTTTTCTATGAGCCCGAACTACTTGATCCTCGCATGCATGAAGTTATTGCATGATATCTTATATTATTTTTACCCATCAAGTAACCTGAATTTGCCTTCATACTCAGCCAGGCCATGGTTGGGATGTTAAGAGTGTCGATTGGCACCCTACAAAATCTTTACTGGTTTCAGGTCAGTTATTATGTCAGTTATTATGCTTGCTAGTTTAATGAGCTTATTTGTGTAGAGCTAATTCTATTTTTTGTTATTTAGGTGGTAAAGACTATCTCGTGAAACTTTGGGATGCAAAAAGTGGTAGAGAGCTACGTTCATTGTATGTATTGTTTCATCGTTCGTATTACTTTGCTAATGTTGAAAGTCAGCAACACATCAGCACATGATGACCTGATGAGCTATATCTGCAGCCATGGTCATAAAAACATTGTACAATGTGTAAAGTGGAATCAGAATGGGAACTGGGTGTTGACTGCCTCCAAGGATCAGATTATTAAGGTCAATATTTTTTGCTTGTGTACCCTGTTCTGTTCATCCATTCTTTCTGCAAAGTGTTCTGTTTACACTGCTTAGTTTTCTCATCTATTTGACATGCTTGTGCTAGTGAGGTATACCATGGGAATGGGGGGTTCATACTCAATGTTGATGCAAAATTTTAATGTCCCTAGGACGCATCATCAGAAAAAAAAACAGCTATTCAGCATGACTACTTCCTCTGTTTCACTTTATAGACGTTTTGGGTTTTAAATAGATTCATGCATGTCCAAATTCTTACAGCTAGTGAATCTAGACAAGAGATGGAGAGGCCAAAACGTCTTAAATGTGAAACAGAGGGAGTAATAATCAATTATTGTAACAAAGTTTTATTTGGTGGTTGAAACTATTGTCTAGAGAAGAATTACTGCTTTCTCCATAATTAAGTGAATTCAATATAATATTTTCTGTTTTCTTAATAAGACATTATAAGTTCTGTTTGTTTCATATCTACTAAATAAAACACACTATATTGGATAGTTTCTAACTTGCTATTGCTAATGTGTTTTATGCAGCTATATGATATTAGATCCATGAAAGAGCTTGAATCCTTCCGTGGACACAACAAGGATGTGACTGGTTAGATTCTCACTACATAATTTGAATTTTAGGTTCCCTTCCTGGAGTTTAAGATTTGATACATTTTTCATTTTTCAATCAAACAGCAGTTGTAATTCATTTGTTTCATTGCAAATCATGCATTATGGATATCAAACTACTGACTGAAATGTTGCATGGGAAATTTTCATATCTGCCACTCCCTTATTTGCCATGGTTGTTTTGAATAGATAATATACTCAATTTATTTATTTATGCAGCTTTGGCATGGCATCCATTTCATGAAGAATATTTTGTTAGCGGGAGCTATGATGGAGCGATCTTTCATTGGTTGGTTGGGTAAGACATTAGAAATGCAATTAAAATAAAAAAATTCTAGTTGGCATGGTAGTTTCTTTTCCCATTGGAACTTGGGTTTTTGTTTAACTGTGATATTGTAGTGTTAGACCTACACTCTGGCTTGTGTTTAAGATTACTTAAGTTTACTGTGTGCTTAACCTGTCTGATGAATATATTTAGCTTTCATGTTTCTTCTTGAACTTTTCACTTGTTACATTCTTTTAGAGGAAATACATTTTTTTGTTGGCTACAAATGACTCAATCTGACTAAATTAAAATTTCAATTGATTGGCAGCCATGAAACTCCACAGATAGAGATAAATAACGCACATGACAATAGTGTATGGGACCTTGCCTGGCATCCTGTTGGTTATCTACTTTGCAGGTACTGCCAGAGTTACAGATACAAAATTCTGAATTTGCAGTTTAGATTTATGCTCGTCTTTTTCTTGAGTTATTTTTATTCTTCTAACCTATAATTGCAGATATGGATATGGAAACATAATTATGTTTACTTATTCCTTATTTCTGCATCTGAATGATTCTAACTGCTATTTCTGTTTCTCCTTTTATCTCATTATGCTGTGCAATGCATCAGATTTCACTGATACAATTGTCACTTCCGTTCAGTGGGGGCAATGATCATGCTACGCGATTTTGGTGTAGAAATAGGCCTGGTGATCTTACCCGCGATAAATACAACAGCGGACAGATGCAAGGTAGCTTTTCCTTTTGTTGAGCTTCTTTCTTGGTTTATTCAACTTCTTGTTCTATTCATATTACAAAATACCACGAGTCACCACATGCCTTTGATGGATGATTAGTTAGACAATTTGATGGACATCACTTGTTCACTTACTGCACATGTCTTGGTGTTTTTTTTTTATTTGGGACCAGACAAGAAATGTTTGATACATATAATAAACTGCTATTATGTTTCAGGTTACGGTGACCAACATCCTGCTTTTGCTGGCCGTGCTATGGGTGGATTCCAGATGCCTGAACCTTCAACAACACCTGGACCATATAATACTGGATTATCACGAAATGAAGGCACAATTCCTGGCATTGGGGTCGCAATGCCTCTTGATGGATCTGATCATGGAGAGCAGAGGCCATCGATACCTGGCCTTCCACCTGGGCAACCTCCCTTGCCTCCAGGTCCCCATCCATCTCTTCTAGCCGGTGGGCAGCAACAGCAATATCAACAGATGCAGCAGCAGCATCCTCAATTTCCTCGACCACCACCTCCAAATATGCCTCAATTGCAGCCCCCAGCACACATGCTTCCACACGCACAAGGATCTCGAGCACCACTTCCTCAGCTTCCATCAATGCCAGGTCCACCACCAGTGAATCCACCACTACCACCTATGCCTCACCCAATGGTATTTTAGTATTACCTAAACGTTCTGTTCTCTGCAAGATCTTTTGTTGCAAGTAAAGAAACGTGCTAACAACTGCTAGATTGACAGCTGATATATTGATTTTGATATTTCCACTTTGCAGGCAATGCAAGTACAAGGTTCATCAAACCAGATGATGCCTCAAATGCCACAGCACTTGATTGGCATGAATCAGACACACCAGGGCCCTCCTAGTAATATGCCTCCAATGGGTGGCTTTCCAAATGGAATGGGAAATATTCAAGGTGGATCTAGTGCTTCTGGCATGCAAAACTTTCCTATGGGTGGCATGTACAACAGGCCTCAGGGACAAATGCCTCCACAAGCACAAGCACAGATGACATCCATCCCTGGTCTGAGCTCATATCAGGTAAAACCAGAACATTACATTTCAATGAGTTTGTTGGACCTTAAGGTGATTTTGTTATATATTTATGTTGCTCACATGCTGAGAATTATTTAGTGACGTTGCTGCTTGTTGGTCAATCTTCGCAGCCGGGTATGGGCAATGTGGGCCTTCCGCCGCCACCCCCACAGCATCCACCGCCTCGCGGTTCAGCGCCGCAAGATCTCTTGTAACTGTGCAATGATGATTGGAAGCCTTCTATTTTCCATGCGGTAAAACATATGTAGTATGATCGTATTCGAGGAAGAGAGGAGTCTCCAGCAAATGGAGACGGATATCTTGGATAATGATAGTTAGAATTGTTCTTATCTCTTGCACCGTCGGCTAGGATACATTTTGCTGCCCTTGGACTGAACGGGCTGTGCTGTAACAAACCTGTCCACCTAACAGCTTGTTTCTGCTCCCTATTTATGCTGCTCGTGTTGTATTAGTTCTTATGCTACTGAGGTTTTCAACATAGACGGAGGCTATCAAGCAGTTTTGTAACAAGTGAGAATCATTTTGCCTGGCCCAGTGAATTTGATTGGTTGACGGCGTACGCTCTATATTGTAAACACTTACACTGTTGTCAGGCAATGCTTGTCCGTGGGTTCATCTGTTAGATCCACTGATCACTTATAAGAGGAAAATTGTTTGAATTTGTAATTTTCACCGAGTAAACTGAGCCAAAGCGTGGTAATTACATGTAAAACGACTCCTTGAGCACATAAAAAGCAAAGCATATGCCATTGTTATATGCGAGCTTATATCTGCCGACAGCCAAACTTCACACGAAAATTTGCCTGGTTCTTATTATGTAACAGAACTAAAACCAATACCAAGCTAGCGGTGTCACCAACACTACTATACAGAACGGATCAAAGGTTGTACCGAACTACAATCTGGAGAGAAGTTCGTCGGGCGCATCCATGGTGGCTTATAGGCGCTAATGGCATGGTCCAGGTCACCTTCTCTCATCCCCTCAGCTTCATTAAGGTCGTCATTCTCCTTGGCAACCTTCCACGAAAATCCAAAAAGAAATAGCAAAGATTAATACGTGCTTCGCGAAAGAATGTGACACCGCTAACAAGGAAACAACTACATAAAAGGGAATTATAAAATTAATGCGATGAATGTACCTGAACCGGTCGACGAAGGAAAGTTGGAAGAAACCGAACCTTGCAGTACTCATTGAACAAAATGGTTGACACAAGCAAGGGAACCGTGGCGAATGAAGCCCCCGGTTTCGACTTCAGCCCAAACAGCCCTAACATTGTAATTTGCATGAGTGTGACCGAAAGGAAGATGTAGCGATGAATATTGGGCCAATATTGTCCACAAGTATCATATGTAATCTCATATACATCTTCCATCTGTTAAAAAGATAGCAAACAAATAATCACTACATAAAATAGAAGGACCAAGGTTGGATGGCATAAAAATGGCTAGACTGAACCATATCCATCCAAGCAATCTGCTGGAGGTCACGTGTAGAAAATTTCTGTATTTTTTAAAATCTATGTAATGCTGCTTTGCAAGTAATGCAAAATTGAATAACTTTAATATGAAGCTTATTTTTAATTTATTAAGAAAAAAGTGTTGCTAGCTTAAATCAACTTGAAGTCGCTAAAGAGAAATGCAAATATGAAAAGCAGCAAGTATTATGAATTAAATTTACCTGGTTGATGTACACTGCGTAACCAAGCAAAAAGTAGATAACAAGAATTGGAAGTAGAAGAGGCGCAACAACAGCATAGACCAACCCAATCAATACTGCAAGGGAAACGATGGGCACAACTCTGTAGTAAGGGAAGCCATAAAGATATGGCTGCTCACTATGTCCAATTGAATGTGCCTTGAAGAAATGCCATGTAAGCAAACCAAACTGAAGAACCTCCAAGGAAAACCCTGACATGCCGTCGGTCAAAATGTATGTGATGAAGAAATCTGACTGCAAAGCAAGTAAATGGATAAATTGAATGGCTGCTGTGGAACATAGATACAGTACAACCTTTTTTTTCTTTGCTTTACCTGTGCAGAAACAGCACGGGCCAGACGGCTAGGTATGTCTTTTGGATGTGTAAAGGATTCTCCTATCTGGTGGAGTAGAGAACCAGAAAGAATGCTCAAAAAGAAAACATTCCCTAACAAGAAGTAAAATACCATGTTGCAGGCCTTGATTTCCTTCTGACTTTTTGCAATGCATCCCTCAAATGATGCCATGCCAAGCATCGCGAAGGGAATCAAGTAGATAAAGCCATTCAAGATCATGCTTGGAAGATACCCAGTTACGACAGAATTCAAACCTGGTCTGCAAGATGAAAAAAGTATCATATAAATCAATGTTGTTATACCACGGTACTACATGCTAACATTGCCTACTGCATCACAATATATTAAAGTTTTGGCCACTAACATAAGTTCCACAGCTCTAGCCGGTGGAAACCATATTTTAATTTTCTCAAATTGTACTATCCCTTGCACAGCTGTGACAGGGATGGTGAAGAACACTATTAGCAGAAACGCAGCAATGAAGACACCAAGTTTGTATATAGCAATACGGCAGAAAGGAATAGCCAGATTTGTCCATAGTGCATCAGGTGGTTCAGGAGCATATGTTGTCACCAAGGACAGAGGATTGACATGCTGTTGCATTTCGGCAGCTTGGGCAGCATCCAGCTGTGATTTGAATGAGACAAAAGCAACCGGTAATTCCTGGAGTTGAAAGCAAAATTAGTATGTGATACAAATAATTCTCAATATAAATAGGTGCTTTCATTCTCTCTGTTTCGCAACACCAACATTGAAGATACTATTGGCACAAGCAAGTGGATTGGAGAATACATGAGAATGCAATACCTTCCGTTTAAGCATATTTTCACACTGTAGGAGGCGGATAGAGTGATGGACGTTCTTCAGTTTTTCTTCCAGTTTGCGAGTATCTATCGCTTCTAATGTCAACTTAAACCAGATCCACTTCCAAAAGTTACATCTTCTGGTTTCTCTTTTCCTCTTTATCTTGTCCTCAAGGGAGGATGCCAACTTCTGTAATGATGCAAAGGCACATTAATAGTGTAGTAATAGTCACTTAAGTATGGCACATATTACAACTTCTACCTCAATGTATTAATTACTCACCTGAAGTGCCTCGATGTTTCCAATGTCGTGTACTATGTGATACGATTGGTATGTTCGGTAGTGCTTTGAGAAGAAGTGGTCAGCATAACACCCATAAGTTCCATGATCTGGGCATAGTGGAATTCCTCGAACTAAAATGGTAAATTGGTCAGGCCGTTTCCTGTGATACTTCAAATGTGCAATTCTTCTGCTGGACATTTCTTTGTACTCCTGGTTCAATTCAAGATGCCAGTGCCACATATGTATTGAACAGCATAGTTATGTAATAGTTGAAACGAAATCAAGAATACTTGCTTAGGAATAGGATAGTAAATAAAAAATAGCAAAATATTTTCAAATGGTGGGTGATCAAAATTTCAACATCAATTTTCACAACTGAACAGGGGAGAAAACACAACAGGATCAATTGTAAGATTGTAACAATTGGATCAATTGTAAGATTTTTATAAACACGTACCTTATGAAGCAAATACACCACATAGAATGATATGAAGCAGAGGCATGCAAAATGCACCCAAAGCCTGTTGTGACAAAGAACTAACTCAGTTAAGAGATTGGCACCATGCTGATTGCTAGGCAATACTTATCTGATGAACTTTCAACTCCTATGTACTATCATTAACACTCTGTAGTCTATCAGCTTAAACAAGATATGCCAGTGTCCCTTGTGAAAACTTGTATTGAAAGCAAAACAGCTTGCTCTATTGGAGAAAACTACTCATTTAAATTGGAAATTATAACCAGAGAGCAATTCATGAACGTTTGATTCACAAGAATGGGTTTCCTCCACTGATCTCTGAAACACTAGCATTTTCGACCTGACTACTCTGACTCTGAAGAATACCTGGAGAGGAGGGTGAAAGGAAGCTGCAGAATAGCTAACCTGTTAGAACCCCTTGCCACATTGGATACCGTGAAAAGTTCCATTGAATTTGACCTTTTGGTGTCTTGTAGACCTTCACAGGAATAATTTGTTGGTGCAAGGATGAACAATCCAACGATTGAGCAAACAGCGAAGCACTTGATCCTACATTCTTACAAAGAAATTAGTAAAATACTCCTATTGAGAGAGCAAGCAGAGTAACATTAGCAATTTTCTCAGAGTAGATGCAGATCAGTAGAACACATTCTTACCCGAATTTGAAGAGGCGGACGACGACGAGCGCGTCGAGGCCGTGGCGCCGCAGCACGTCGTCCTCGGAGAGCCGGAGCGCGGCGCGGATCCACCGGAACGACGGGGTCAACCGCCCGTGGCCGAGCGGCAGCCCGCCCCCACCGCCACCGGCGGCCATCCGCCGCGCAAGGTACACCGGCGCGTTGCCGGGCTGCTTCTTGAGCAAGGAGAAGAGCGAGAGCGCCACCAGCGCCAGGCCCAGGTTGATCGCCGCCGACGCCAGCAACCCCTCCGCGTTCATCCCCGCCGCAACCTCCGCCGCCTCGACAACCCCGCGGCGGCATCGCCTCTACCACGGAAACTAGTAGATCGCCGGTGTGCTGGCCGGAGCCGGCGACGTGGCGGCCGGAGGAGAGCCGGGGGTGAAACGTGGCGCGGCTCGAGCTCGACACGTGCGGCTCGCGCTCAAATGGCTCGGCCCACTCACCATCATGGGCCAAGGCCCATCTCACCCCGGGTCGGCTCGGCTCGGCTCGTGTTGCGACGCGGCTCGGCTTTAGCCGCGGATTTGTGTGGGCACAGAGGCGATAGGCCACCATCGGAGAAGGAGAGGTCGCCGAGGAAGAGGAGGAGGGATGGCGGCGGCTGCGGCGGAGGGCGCGGCAGCGACGGCGCTGCGGGCGGTGCTGGGGCGCGCGGCGAAGGCGGCGGAGCGGTCGGGGCGCGCGGCGGAGGCGGTGCGGGTGGTGGCGGTGGGGAAGACGAAGCCGGTGTCGATGGTGCGGGAGCTCTACGACGCCGGCCACCGCTGCTTCGGCGAGAACTACGTCCAGGAGTTCGTCACCAAGGCGCCGCAGGTTCGGAGTTTGATTTTCTTCGTGGATTTGCGGAATCCGCCATTTGGAAACGACTTGACTTGTGGCTGATTGATTCTGCCATTGTTGCAGCTTCCAGAAGATATCCGGTGGCATTTCATCGGCCACCTGCAGAGTAACAAGGTGAAATCACTGTTAGGTATGGTTAATTTCTTGACTTCTACTAGTTTTCTAACCAATTCCCATCATGCAGTATCGGTTCGTACTGAAGAACACATATCACATGAATAACCTGCCATTTTTCTTCAATATATCTATTTTAGAGAGGGAAAAGTAACAGTTATATAATGGTTAACTGATGATAGAGTTCACTACCTTAAAATGATGATTGGTGATGCAAAACTCCTACACTCACTGATGTTTTCGTCCAAGTGCCGATGTGCAGAATATAGTGTAGTAACAAGAACATCAATACATTCTAATAAACTCTTTTATCTCGTGATAATGTTCAAGCCGCCATCATCTATGCTACTCCCCTGATACTTTCAAAGAAAAATGTTTCTGTAAAAAGGTTGAGATTACATTGTAACCATCATCACATTATAGATTTATAGTCCAGTATCCACTCTCCAGTGAACTGAGTTGTCAGTCTCTTCACTCGAGCTTCAAATGCATATTCTAGCATGCTTATTAGGCTAAAACACTAGTATTAACTCCTACCTTTTTTCAAAATGATGGTTGAAATGAACCTCTATGTGTCCCTCGGTAAGTGCAGCCTGTACACAGGGACTTAGGTCCATAAGGAACTAACCATTACAGGACATATGTTGCTCTGTCTTAATACCTCTTATTCTGTTCTGCAGCTGCTGTTCCAAATCTTCACATGGTTGAGGGTGTAGATAATGTAAAGGTAAGCAGCTTAAGCTCCGAACACTTTTAAGGGTTCAGTTCATTATAAATTACACCACACTAGTATATTGCAGCATGCTTATCTCTTTTTTTTTCCCAATAATGCTTTGATGCTTATCTGCTCCTTGTGATGATATTATATGGATATGCCAATTGATACATGATGTTGACATACTTTCAGATTGCTAACCACCTTGATCGTGCTGTTAGTAGCTTGGGAAGGGATCCTTTGAAAGTTTTGGTACAAGTAAACACTAGTGGAGAAGAATGTGAGTACAGAAAAAAAAAACGAAAATCTTGAAAATCCCTATCTTGAAGACCTATGGAATCTCATTTCCTGTTTAGCTTGATCTAATAGCATAGTTTTAGTTTTCTGGCATATCATTTGACATGTTTAAAGTCATCATCGGTTAAACTAAACTGACATCATTACAGTCATACCATTACATCAGAAAGTGCAGTGTAATGTATTGTATCTGACTTTCATGGTAGCAATGAATTTAACAAGGAAATATCATTTATTCAGCAAAATCTGGTATTGATCCCTCCAGATGCGTCGAGCTTGCCAAGCATGTGAAGTTAGCATGCCCACACCTAATATTTTCAGGTCTCATGACAATAGGAACGAAAGACTACTCCTCAACACCAGAAAATTTTAAGGTGGGTTTCCATTATAATATCATCTCAAATGTAGCTCTGCATTTCACTTTCCATAAGATGTGTTATCTGAATACAGGCACTGGTAAATTGTAAACTTGAAGTTTGTAAGGCCATTGATATGCCGGCAGAACAGTTTGAACTCTCTATGGGAATGTCTGGTGACTTTGAGCAAGCGGTAAGAAATACTTTTCATTCATGTAATCGTGTCTATAGGTGAATATCAAATCAAAGTCACGAAATTAGGTTCAGAGTTCCCTGTTTGATCCTTTAGCTAAGCAGTTTTGATTTTCATCATTATGTTGGTTTTATTCAGATAGAGATGGGTAGCACAAGTGTGAGGATTGGGTCAACTATTTTTGGACCAAGGGAGTATCCAAACAAAAAGAATTGAAGCTATGTACATTGTACTCCTGACTCCATGTAAATGTGAATGTGGAACCTGATGTTTATAGATGTATAACTGAATGTGAAACCTGATGTTTATAGATGTATAACTCCAAAGAGCATATCAAAAGGAAAATTTGAGACATCACCAGAAATGGCAGTCCATGCCCTAATGGGAAGATCTTTTCCTTGAAAAACCCTGTTTGTGATTAATCTGATTTCGTACTATTAACGTGCAACTTTTTTGTCTTTGTACTACCTATGTAAAGCACTGTAAATTTGAGGCTCTTTTAGACTTTAGTACTTTTGATTGTTTCACGAACCATGGCTTTGAATTCTTTTACTGCACGTGTACAAATGTACATGTACTACTGCTCAACCGTACTTTTCAAGATGCATTCATTTGGCCATTTAGGCCCAGATAATCTTAAGTTAAATCAACAGAACATGGCTCAGATCAGTTAATTAACAGGCCAAGTTTTCACTACCCAATAAACAAGGCCAGTTACTTACATAGCCAGTTTACTACAGATCTTCATAGCATACTATGTCACATACAAGAAGATTACTTGGCTGCTAAATTCTTGGACTTACTAATCGGTTTCCCATTTTTAAGTTTTAACAATGCAAAAGTGCCTAACTGTCATGCGGTGAGTCTCCCTGATTCAATATACGCATTACATACTTGACGATGATGTATACTGGCAGCAAAAGATTTAGCTGTTATTTACTGCAAGAGTTGATGATAACCAACAATGGTCATGCAAGAGCTGATGATGATGATGATGAACGCACGGACGGGAGGCGGCCATGGCGTGATGTGATCGTCGTCGTCGAACCGGATTCTAGCGGGAAGGAGGAAGACGAAATGGGCCGATACGAAATTTGGGCTTGGATGTGTGGGAGCTGAAAGTCACTTGGGCCATCAGCCATCACGGCCCATACCACTAGCTCGCCTCTCGTCTCCGCGTCACTGAAATTCCCCACCCACGCATCGCACCGCACGTCGCCGCGCCGCCGCCGCCGGCGGGCTGCCCTCCCCTTCTCCGTCTCCGTCCCCGTATCCGGCCATCCTCCCCATCCATCCGCCGTGCTGCTGCCTGCTATAGCGCCCCTAGGCCGGCAGCCCGCCAAACGCTGCCCCAGCCACGCAGCCAGCCGGCTAGCCAACTTCGCTCCCGGCGACAGGGCCGCAGCGGGTCACCTACACCTCCCTCTCGCTCTTATCCGTTGCATACTTTGTTCTGCATCTCGTCTGATCGATCTTGTCCTTTTTTTTTCATCTTTCTTTCAGTTGCAGGTTGCTTCTTCAATGGCAGGTTCGGAGGATTTGAGCGGTTTGACAGCTTCCCTTGGAGAGTTACACGTTGAATCATCAGCTCTGAAGGACAGTGAAATTTCTCATCCTGGTTCGTGTCGCTGCACATGCTGCTATGTATTTATATATTTGAACTGCTTATAAAGCAGCCTGCTATGTTCAAATGGTGGTTGTGTTTGTTGATAATACAAAGCAAAGGAACTAGAACTCTAGAAGTATGTCATGTTACAATAAAGTTGATTTGCGTGTGTTTTGTTCAGGCAATGCGTTTGATGATGATGCTATCGCTGATGATGATGTATGGGATGATGTTTCGGATTCTCCTGGTCATGGATCCACATTAGACAGAGAGTGGGCTCACAGGCAGAACCAGTTTCATAAGGTATGACCAAAGGCATCAATTGGATTATGGGAACTTTGCCCTATTCCTACAGGAATCTGTGAAATTCTTGTGTTCCATGTAAATCATCTTTTCTGCAATATATTTATTTAGTTATGAATTGTGAACTCATGTTTGAACCAGAATGTGTAAAGCTTTCCATTTTTCTTTAGATGGGATACAGGGATGGTATAGCTGAAGGACAGAAGGACATTGCCCAAGAGGGCTTCAATGTTGGGTTTGGGCAATCTGTACATGTTGGCTATAAGTGGGGACTTGTTCGTGGGATTACCAGGTAAAAAAGGATATGCCATTCCAAGTGTAGTTCTTGTACACAGCTTCTTGTAGCATTCTAATTAATTTGGTTTTCTGTTTATTGTCCTTAAAACAGTGCATTAGCTAGTCTCCCAGACAACTTGAAGGAAAAGATGTTCCCCAATGTCCAGTGCAGAGGACAACTCCAAGATCTGAATAATTCTGTGCAAGAAATTTCAGCAGAAGACGCACTTCAGATGTTTCATGAGAGCATTCTTCGGAGTAGCCATTCATCAGAGGAACCAGATGCAACATTAAAGAGAGCTACAGATTCCAGTAGGTTGCAAAGCCTCTCAAAGGATCTTGTGATTTTGTTGCATGAATGCCCAGATGTGAAAGTTAGTGAAGAATTGACAGGAGATTCATAAACAAGTTGGCGGAATTGTGAGCACTAC
The DNA here is from genome assembly GCF_000147395.1 of Oryza glaberrima. Taxonomy (NCBI): domain Eukaryota; kingdom Viridiplantae; phylum Streptophyta; class Magnoliopsida; order Poales; family Poaceae; genus Oryza; species Oryza glaberrima. Next base: position 38,362,482 of record NC_068326.1, on the reverse strand, counting down.
CAATCCTATGTCTGGCCTAGTTGCTACTTGCGTCGAATTTCAGTTTGCTGAACATTGAGGAAGATGGTGATTCAGGGGTGTTGTTGGAGATGGAAGCGATTCAATTCCTTGATCTCGCAACCCTGATTTGCTGTTTCAAACTCAGAAGGCTTAATTAAGCCTCAAAGACCAAGAAATTATTAAGAATGTAATTGTAAATCTTGTAACTAAGGTTTCATTGATCATATAAGCCTTTCCTTTTCCTGCAAGATATAACCGGTTTTGTATCTCTAACTCGCAGTATGCACACACACATTTCACTAGAACTTTGGCAGATGCTAAGATGATAACTTCCTGAATATCTTCTGCAGAAAGTCTGATGTATGACAGTTGCATTGTAACTTTGCATCTTCTGGTTCCAGGAAGTGTTACTTTTTTATCAATTGAGAAGGTTCGAGCCACTCCTGAATGTTGCTACTGCCCTACTTATGTAATGTTGAATGTTGATATGGTGAATGGTCCTTGGTAATTTCAGTTTGACAGCTCATGTCAGTAAGTGGCCCGCTTATATTACATGTGGTTGGTGCGATTGGTGCATCAAGCTCAGCACCTCTTTTCGACATGTACCAGGTTGGTGAGAACATCAACACTTCTATCCGTTGCATGTTGTGAGTGTTGGTTTCCAATATTAATACCATTCATTCATGAATATACATGATTGATCTGGTTGGAGCGTTCATTGATATTTTATACAGTACCGTTATCTTGAATCTGAACTGTGAATGTCTTCCTTGGGTCTTTTGCTTGGTTGCTCCTGACTCAGTTGAATGAAATACTCCTGAGTCCTGACATGCCAATCGGCTGATTGGCACTTCTGACGGTACATGTTATTCTGAATAGTTTCAGTTTATTGGATTGGAGTTTTTTTTTTTTTTACCCAATCCAGTCGTTAAATTTACATCAGAACCTATGCACCAAATGACCAGGCAACAGAGTTTTTCCTTCCCTGTTACTTGTTACATGACATGTATTCAGGTTACATACTCGCATATCAATTCTGATTTCTTGTTCCCAGCAAGTTTGGCACCGTCTTATTGTCAACACACTTGCACAGAGACTGCTGTCACATATCCAATTCTGATTTCTAGTTCCCAGCAAGTTCAGGCCCATCACTTTACTATAGCTCCTAGTGGTATTCTGAAAAGCAACTTAAACTTGCCATCACATGTCAGTCAAGTTAGTCACAGCTCAGAACTTATTGGAAATAAGGAATGGACATAACTTATTAAGATGGAGAAAGATATGCATCTTCTGTTAGTGATTACAGGAAATATAGGAAAAATTGAATCGATAATAATAGCTCTGTACTCATAGATAATCAAGTCATGCTATTGTAGGGAGAACAAACGCTGTCAATAAGAGTTTTATTGATCTTTGCCCAAGGAATACATCCCAACACTCTTGCCACTTCGCAAGTCTCGTACACTTACTATTATTGATCACTACTAATATATCGACAAGAGCACACGAGACTTAAATGTACATGCCCTAATGTACTACACTAATCAACTCATTGTGCTCCATAAAGCTCAACTACCAGATCGAGATGTCATCACCTCAGTGATATTAAGCAGCTCTATCCTTGTCGAGCAGGTCTCTGGCACTAATATTGCAGTGACCACTGAGTTAGAACCTCGAGATGGTGATTAGTTCCAGCTAAAGTGCAAGGCCTACAAAAGCGCGTAAAAGATCAATCAATCATCAATCATATGCAAAAAACTAGAAGCACAAATTCTGCCTCCAGAAGAATTTTTTACCCTATTGCTCTTTGTTCTTACCTCTAAGAGCAGTCATCTGCATGGTTGCGAAGACTTTGTAAGTGTGATGCTTTTCTTATCATCATCCTGTTGAACAGTTTCAAAGGCCTGGACAAGCATCTCAACTTTCCTCTTCTGAGCGCGGGCTAATTTGTTCACTGCCCTCCTAAGCGCATAATCAACCATCCATTCCTCGGCATTTTTCCGATCACCCATCATCTGATGCCTGAGATCAACCTTTTCAGCCTCTGGATCAGGCTCCACCGGGAGGAAATTGGGAGCCCTGGGATTAAAGAGGCGCATTTTCTCCCCCTGCTCAGATGTTGTCCTCTTAGCAATGTTCCACCTTTTTCTCTGACTGCTTGCTGCACCAGTGGGATCAGGACATGCATCTTTGAAGTTCATTCCACCGAATGCGGAGGATATGTCATCAATTGAAGATCCATTTGAAGCATCGACACCACCATCTGCAGAATTATCACATTGTTCATCGTCAATTTACAGTGGTTTCAGGATTTCAGAATGTATATGAGATTTAGCATCAACTGAAGCAATTTGAGAAAAGAAATTTCACCTTCATATTTTGCATCCAGCTCCTCTGAAATGTCTGACTTGCAGGCATCAAAGTCCTCTGCTTCTTGATCCAGGTAAATCCCCTTCCCTCCATCGATTTCTTGTTTGCCGCCGCGAGATTTCGTCACGAACAAATCGACCGAACCACCCGAGATCACATCACTGGATCCGCAAGAACCGTCCACTGAACCATCCGAATCCCGCGCCTTGTCCTCGTCATCCCCGCGACTCCGATGATCGAACACGGCATACTCCCCCTCCCTGGCCGCGGCGTCATTGTCTTCCGTGGAGAGATCACTGCAGCTCGCGCCCGAGCTCACCGTCGGTGCGGCTGCGGCGGCGGCGCCGGAGTATATCTCGACGAAGAAGCCATCGGCGGCGCCGCCGCCGTTGCTGGGCTTGCGGAACGGGGACGCGCCCTTGAGCTTCATGCTCTGCTGCGTCTTGATCAGCCGCCTCCGCGACGCCACGAGGGTTCTGAGGGGAACCACGTCCGCGTCGGCGGCGTGGCATTTGAACGAGCAGTAGGAGTACGGGCAGGCGTGCGCCGCCCCGCCGCGGAGCCCGAGCCCGCGCCCGAGCCCCCTCATGGCGGAGGAGCACGTCGCCCTGCTCACGAACGGAGCACCCCCGTCGGCGAGCACCATCGCCTTCCCTCTCGCCGCGCCCCGCTCCCTCCGCGGCGGCGCGCCGGTGGCCGCCGCCGCCTCCCGCCCTCCACCCCTCGCGTCCGAGCTGCTCGTCGCCCTCATGTAGTTCGGGAGCGCCGTCCGCACAATGGCGCCACCGCGCGCGTGATCCGCCGGCAACCCGTCGTTGGAACCAAGGAGAGAATCTTTGGGCTTCTTGCGCGCCTGCTTCCTCTGCACCATGGCTTTCTTCTCGCGGTTTCTTGGAGTCCCTCCCGGAGGCGGCAAGGAAAGGAGGTGAATCTGGCGAGATGGCAATGGCGATGGCGATGGTCGGCGGCGCGGCGGGGCGAGCGGATCGATGGTTTTGGAATCGTCGAGGAGGAGGGGTTTGGATTGGGAGGTGGCGGAGATTTTGAATGGGCGGCGGAGTTGGAAGTATCCTTTGCGGCTGGAGATTCTGTGAACCCCTCCTAGTGGAGGAGTATACTTCTTCTTCCTCTGTTTTCGGGCTTTGCTGTGTGCGGCTCCGTGGCACGAGGGTGAATATATATAAAAGTTTGTTGCACTACTCTACTCTCTTGGGATGGTTTGACTTAGGCTTTCGCCGTGTTTAGGTTCGACTTTTTTAAAAAAAAACTTTCAATTTTTCCGTCACATCAAATATCTGGACACATATATGGAGCATTAAATATATACGAAAAAACTAATCGCACAATTTGCATGCAAATCACGAGACGAATCTTTTGAGCCTAATTACACCATGATTTGACAATGTGATGCTACAGTAAATATTTGCTAATGACGGATTAATTAGGCTTAATAAATTTGTCTCGCAGTTTACAGGCGGAATATGTAATTCGTTTTGTTATTAGTCTATGTTTAATACTTAAAATGTGTGTCCGTATATTTAAAAAAAAATTAGCACACGAACTAAACACAGCTTTTGTTTAGTTCTCAAAACAAAACCTTTTCACCCATCACATCGAATGTTTGGACACATGCATGGAGTATTAAATGTGGGAAAAAAATTACACGGTTTGTGTGTAAATTGCGAGACGAATTTTTTAAGCCTAATTGCGCCATGATTTGATAATGCGGTGTTATAGTAAACATTTACTAATGATGAATTAATTAGGCTTAATAAATTCGTCTTGCAGTTTTCTAACGGAATCTGTAATTTATTTTGTTATTAGACTACGTTTAATACTTCAGATGTATGTCCGAATATCCGATGTGATAACTAAATTCAAAAATTTTCCTCAACTAAACAAGGACTTAAATATGTGGTTTTCTTTTGCTACTAGGAGTAGCTAATTAAAACTTGGGTATTTGGATAAAAAACTAGAGATAGGATGAGGATGAGGATGAGGATGAGGATACTCTATTCTAAAAGAGTGTAGTTTTAGAGTGAACCAATAGTACAAAGTATTTATTTATACGATAAACTGGCAGAAATTATAATTTAGGTTTATTTGGTGGGCATATTTTGCTAAAGTATTTTAATGTAGTATGTTAAAATTGTGCTTATTAATTGTGAAAGCATTTTCACACTTAATAGCTGCCAACACAATGAATTGGATAATATGGATGGACATCCAGGAGTAGATATGTGGATATAATAGCAGAAAATAACGCATTCCCATTAGAAGAAAACATTTCATTACTTTTGCATTTATATTCTTTGCAACTAAAGAAGATGGTAATGAGTGTTTCATAACCCCTTGGATTAGCTGCTCATAAGTGCCATTCTCGTTTGAGAAAAATACATATACTAGTAGTAGATAATAGTACTTCTAGAACAATAATAAATCTAAGATAATGGTGTTAAATTTTCACCTAGTAGTAGAGCGCTATAAATGTGGAATCTGCAAGCCGATGAAGGGAGAGTAGCCCACAGAGAATCACGCGGGCCACGTGATGACGCGCGTCGCTCTCACCCACTCCAAACTCCCAAACCGTTTTATCCGAATTGAATACTACCCGATCTCACCGGCGCACGCACGGGCTGACTCGGGACGACGCCATCTCATCTGCATCTGCCGATCCGGCCGTAGCGTCGTCCGACCATCACGGAGACAGCAAAACGGCCACGAGAGGAGCAGGGGCTGTTTGGGTTATAGGTACTTATTCTGAGTACTGTCCATCGGATATTTAAACACTAATTTAGAGTATTAAACATACACTAATTACAAAACCCATTCCATAAGCTTGGACTAATTCGCGAGACGAATCTTTTGAGTCTAATTATGCCATGATTTTGACAATATGATGCTACAGTAAACTTTTGATAATTATGGATTAATTAGGCTTAAAAAATTCGTCTCGCGGATTAGCTCTCATTTATGAAATTAGTTTTTTATTAGTCAATGTTTAATACTCTAAATTAGCGTCCAAACATCCGATGTGATATGGGCTAAAAAGTTTTAGCCCCATCTAAACACCCCTGGCGTTGCTCGTGGGGCAAGCCTAATGGGCGGCCGTCCCCCTACTCCCCCCTCTCTCCTCCCCTTCTTCTCTTCTGACTACAGTAAACCATAAAAAAAACTAAAAAACAAAAAGTTAGAAAAATTTATGTATAGAAATACTATATATAAAAAAATTGAATTCAAATTCAAATTTGAATCGGGTATGTAAACTTTTGACTTATAAACTTTAGGTCTATAAACTTTAGGTGTATAAACTTTAGATGTATAGAAATACTATATATAGAAAATATTTGAATTCAAATTCAAATTTGAATCGGATATAATTCAAATACAAATTTGAATCGGGTATGTAAACTTTTTACTTATAAACTTTGGATCTATGAATTTTAGGTGTATAAACTTTAGATGTATAGAAATACTATATATGAAAAATATTTGAATTCAAATTCAAATTTGAATCGGATATAATTCAAATTCAAATTTGAAACGGGTATATAAACTTTTGACTTATAAACTTTAGGTCTATAAACTTTAGATGTATAGAAATACTATAAAAAATATTTAAATTCAAATTTAAATTTGAATTGGATATATAAACTTTGTGTCTATAAACTTTAGGGGTGTGTTTGAATAATGGGAAATGAGAAGTGGGATTGGGATTGGGAAATGAACGAAGGGTTAGGATTAAATGGATGAGGGAGAATGAATGGTTAGGATTTAACGATGGGTGGGAAATCATTTCCCTTGGACATTTGCCAAACACTGCCTTGTATAAACTTTAGGTGCATAAATATATTAAAATAGGAAAGTAATGCGGTGCTAAAAAAAAGAAAACGTGGAGGGAGGAAGGGGGGAGAGGTGGTGATCGCTACCCGATCGCGGTAGCGATCGATCGCGCATTAGACTTGTACTCCTAACGGGTGGGTGATCGCTCCCTCCCCCTCCCAAGCGATCACCCGCCCCTCCCCTTTACTACTTTACCTCCCCTTCTTCTCTTACTACTATACCATACAAATTTGAATTAAAATTCAAATTTAAAATGGGTATGTAAACTTTTTACTTATAAACTTTAGTTCTATGAACTAATATTTGAATTCAAATTCAAATTTGAAACGGGTATGTAAACTTTTGACCTATAAACTTTAGGTCTATAAACTAATATTTGAATTTAAATTCAAATTTGAATCGGGTATGTAAACTTTTGACTTATAAACTTTGGGTCTATAAACTTTAGGTGTATGAACTTTAGGTGTATAGAAATACTATATATAGAAAATATTTGAATTTAAATTCAAATTTGAACGGATATAATTTAAATTCAAATTTGAATCGAGTATGTAAACTTTTGACTTCTAAACTTTGGGTCTATAAACTTTAGGTGTATAAACTTTAGATGCATAAAAATACTATATATAGAAAATATTTGAATTCAAATTCAAATTTGAATCCCGATATAATTCAAATTCAAATTTGAATCGGGCATGTAAAGTTTTGACTTATAAACTTTGGGTCTATAAACTTCAGGTCTATAAACTTTAGATATATAGAAATACTATATGTAAAAAAAAATTTGAATTCAAATTCGAATTTGAATCGGATATATAAACTTTTGACTTATAAACTTTTGGTCTCTAAACTTTAGATGTATAAACTTGAGGTGTATAAACTTTAGATGTGTAAACTTGAGGTGTATAAACTTTAGGTTCATAAATTTACTAAAATAGAAAAGTAATGCGGTGCCAAAAAAAGAAAACCAGGTGGAGGGAGGGAGGGGGAAGGGGGATCGATCGCTACCCTTTCGCCGGACGATCGATCGCCCATTAGCACTTCCGTTTACTCATGGGGCCTCCTCATGGTAGACAGATTTCCAGGTCCGGCCACACAGTGCAGAGAGTGGGTTTCTTAAATTTTTTTCCCTGGTAAACAGATATATACTTCTTCGTCTACTACGTAAAATATAAGAAATTTTGGTTGAATACGACACATCTTAACACTACGATCTAAATTCATAGTACTTATATTTTGGGACAGAGCGAGTATAAATCAAAACATACTGTTTGCTGTGCCGGTTCTCGTTCTGAATCATCCAACTGTTCCTTCAGAAACAGTCACAGGGCAAGCTCAATTCTTGTGCCTGAGCATTGAGAATGTAGTAGCATTTGTCCATATGGAAGAACGACAATGGCACTGATCTCATTGGTGATCATCTTTTTGTTCGTTGGCACGTACAGGGCCGGAATAATCGTTAACTGTACTATCAATCAACTTCGTTAACTATTATGCAAGTCGGTACTACTACTACTACTACTACTTAAAAGGCTAGCTTAATTAATTAGACAGTGTACTTAAGATGGGAGAAGATTGATTGATTGCCTCGGTGAATCAGAAGTTGACAGCCCTAATAGCTACTACTAGTACTACAAGAATATTCTTATTCGTAAACATAACCCTGGACTAATGGTTAACTGGTAGTACTAGTAAATTATGGGGTTTGTTATGGGTTTGTTCATTTGGTTGCCTGCAATATTGTGCAGCTTAGCTTAATTGGCTTGACAGTTTAGCCTTGATGCCTCAGCAAGTAAGCAACGTGACGGGGTTAATTAAAGGCTAGCATAGGGAACAAGGAAAAGATCAGCATCGTCGATCTTACCGTGTGACGCAACCGCACGCCGCTATGTCGATCGATCGAGACCAATGCCAGAACAAACAAGGAGTAGAAGAAAAGTGAAAGAATAATAACAAGAGGAAAAAAAAAAAGAAAAACGAGTTTGTTCGCACGGGAAGTGAGCCTTTCGAAGCCGGTTTTTAATGATGGTAGATATACAAATTTCTCTCCTCCACCGCCTCCTCGCAGGCATTCCTGCACCTTTCCGACGACAAGGAAAGGGAGAAAAAGGAGGAAGGAAGAGAAGAGGGGAAATAGAGGTTTTTAAAATTTTTAACCAACACTCACTGACATGTGGGTCCTATTGTTTTTTCTATTTTAAGTGTCATATCAATGTCACATAGACGCCACGTCAATCGAAACTGTCGTTCAGACCACCTTGAGATCTTATTTGCACTAGGTTTGGAAATTGAGGGTGGGATATATTTCAGACTAAGCGACAAATTAAGGGATATCAAGTTAACCTACTGCGTAGTTCGGCCCGCACGTTCGTGTCAATCCCGCTAGGCCCAATATTTAGGCCCAGTTCGTTCGTTGGATCATGTTCCGGGCCATCATAAATTGGGCTTGATAGTTTGCACGGGAAAAAGTACACCGAAGGTCCCTCAACTTGTCATCGAGTTACAAAATCGTCCTCCAACCACAAAACCAGATATCTGGTATCCCTTAACTAATCAAAACCGGTCACAATATATCCTTTGATGGTTTTAACCCTAGTTTTATCTTACATGGCAGCTGAGTCAGCATGGACCCACATGTCAGGCTGCCATATCATCTCTCTTCCTTTCTCCTCTCTCTCTCACTCTTCTCTCCTGTTGCAAGCCGACCGGCAGCGAACACGGTGGCACCGGTGGTGCTGCAGGGGGCACACGGCGGAGGTGGGCGGCGCTGGTGCCGAGGAGGAGGAGGAGGAGGTCGTGGCGTTGTCGTCATCGTCGTCCTCGGCGCCGGGGAAGAAGGTGGGCGCGGCGGCGGCGGCGGCGGAGGCTAGGGGGTTTGCCGCGGCTGGTGCGGTACGAGGTGCTGGTGCTGGTGCTGCAGTTTTTGTACAGCAGGCAGGCGTCGGTGGCGGCGCCCAAGAGCGGGCAGCTCCCGAAGGTGGGCGCACCGGGGTTGCTGGCACATGCGGTGCGGCGCTGCCGTCGACCTCGCCCTCGACACGCTCGCCGCCGCGCGCTCCTTCGGCGTCGAGCAGCTCGCCCTGCTGGTTCAGGTACTGCGAAAAATTCAGGAACACGACGTAGTGTACGCGTATGCATCCTGCAGCTGCAGATAATCAAAATTCCTCTTCCATCCTTGCAATTCGATCTTGGGATCTGCTGCTAACACTGGATATTGATTAAGAGCACATGATGGTAGTTAGGCTGGCATGATTGGAGAATCTTTTTTGGTGACATTAAGGAGTCAGCAGAAGCAATGTTCAGCTTTCCATCCATACCAGCCGCGGCAACCCCCTAGCCTCTGGTCGACTCCGAAGGAGCGCGCGGCGGCGAGCAGGTTGACGGCGGCACCGCACCGCGTGTGCCAGCAATCCCGGGCGCGGCACCCCGGGAGCGGCCTGCTCTTGGGCGCCGCCACCGACACCTGCCTGCTGTACAGAAACTGCAGCACGAGCACCAGCACCTCATACCGCACCAGCCGCGGCAACCCCCTAGCCTCCTCCACCGCCGCGCCCACCTTCTTCCCCGGCGCCGAGGACAACGACGACGACAACGCCACGACCTCCTCCTCCTCCTCCTCCTCGGCACCAGCGCCGCCCACCTCCACTGCGTGTCCCCCCGCAAGCTCCACCATGTTCGCTGCCGGCCGGCTTGCAACAGGAGAGGAGTGAGAGAGAGGGAAGGAAGGGAGAGAGATGACATGGCAGACTGATATGTGGGGCCCGCGTAGGTCCTAACTCAGCCGCCATGTAGGATCAAACCAGGGTCAAAACCATCGAAATATCTATTGTGATCGGTTTTGATTAGTTAAGGGACACCGATATCTGGTTTTATGGTTAGGGGATGATTTTGTAACTGGATGACAAGTTGAGGGACCTTCGGTGTACTTCTTCCTTTGCACGGCGAGACAGAAAGCAAAGCCTTCTTTATTTATTCCGGCCCAGTACACTACACACCATGACAAAACAAAAGTGGCCATCACTTTCTGCGCGCGACAGCAACATTATCCCACGCTTCATTTTGCCGCCATTGACCTCGCCGTCGCCATGAACATCTCCTTCATCGCCGTGAAGTGTTCGAGCAGCTTGGCCCTGTCCGGGAGGCACGCCTTGATCCTGTCGTCGGCGGCGTACTCCTTCGCCCAGCGGCAGAGGTCGGGGAACTCGTCGGCGGTGACCAGGCTCACCCCGGCGACCTCCTCGAGTACCTCCAGCCAGTAGGCGTACCCACTGGCGGCCAGGTCGAGGTAGCCGATGGCGTCGCCTCCGAAGAATCGCCTCCCCTTGAGCTGCGCCTCGAGGAGCTTCAGGTTCTCCTTGATCTCCGCCGCGAAGCCCTCCCGCACCTCGCCGTCGTCCGTCGACCACAGCGCCAGCCAGAACGGCTTCGTGCACTTGTCGTCGATGAACCGGGCCCAGAAGCGGGCGGCGGCGCGGAGGCCGGGGTCGGCGGGGAGGAGGAAGGGCGGGCCGGGGAACGCCTCGTCGACGTACTCGACGACGACGAGGGACTCGCAGACGGCGGCGCGGTGGTCGTCGTCGCCGTGGAGGAGGACGGGGACCTTCTTGTGGATGGGGTTGTGGGTGAGCAGCAGGTCGCTCTTGTTGCGGAGGTCCTCCAGGATGAGCTCGTATGGCACGCCCTTGAGCCGCAGGGCGGCCTCCGCGCGGTGGCTGTACGGGCTGTCGAAGGTGCCGATCACCTTCACCGGCGCCGGCGCCGGCGACGCCATGGTTGCTTCTCCGCTCGTACTGGATGGTTTGCTGCTGGTTGATTTAATTTGGAGCTGATATTTATAGCTCCTACTGTGTACTCCAGTGATTAGTGAAGCTTCCGTGGGAAGGAAAGAAGGAAGCTTCCTCTAGTTTTTCGAGTAATTTGTTTACGTGATTGCCGATGCTTATTGGATGTAACGTACTTAATCAGTTTATTAATGCTTTGCTAATGCCTGCAGAGTCAAAGCTCTCGTCATGACGCACAGCATAAATGCTTACGGGCAAAATTCGAATTTTCAATCTTAAAGTTAAAGCTGATTTTAAGATTTTCTTCATCGAAATTTTATTTTCAGCTTTTGCTTTTAGATCACTAAGGACACTTATATAAAAATTTTATTCACATATCACTTTTTTTTTGAAAATTTGCTGTATCCACGAATAGGAATAAGCGAAATGATAGGGCCGTGAATGCGGTTAGAAATCCATCTCCTCCGTATGGAAAACGGAACGGTATATTAGTGCGTGATTATTTAAGTATTATATATTATTTTTTAAAAAAAGATTAATTTGTTCTTTTAAGAAACTATCATAAGTTTCATATAGAAACTTTTGTAAAAAAACGTCGTTTAGTAGTTTAAAAAGTGTGCGCCGAAAACGAGAAAGAATGGTTGGGAAGAGGCTGAAACTAACGCAGCCGACTCTGTCCTTCGTTTTTCTGCAATGGATCACTGGATTGTGCTAATACTATCTCCATTTCTATATTATAAGTTGTTATGATTTTTCTCGTAGTCAAATTCTTTTAATTTAACAAAGTTTATAAAATAATCTAGCAACATCTATAACATCATATTAGTTTCATTAAATATAATATTAAATATATTCTGATAATTTATTTGTTATGTGTTATAGATGTTGTTATATTTTTTTTTATAAATTTGATCAAACATAGGAAAGAAGAAAGTCAAAGTGCCTTATAATAAAAAAGCAGGAATGCTAGGGGACGGGATACCGCTGCCCCAATGGGATAGTTTCCCCTCCACCTCCATCAGCCGCAAGAGCACGAGGCACAACGGCCGACCCGGCGGCGAGGGGAGAGCGGCGGCGGTGGCCGGAGCCAGAGAGCCGGGGGAGGGGGGCGGTGGAGGTGGCTGGAGCCGGGGGAGAGAGCGACGGCATTGGCCAGAGCCGAGGCGCCGGTGGCTGGAGCCAGAGAGCGGGGGGATGGGGCAGAGAGCGGGGGGATGGGGCGGCGACGATGGCTGGAGCCAGAGAGTGGGGGGATGGAGCCAGAGAGCGGGAGAGAGGGGCAACGGTGGTGGTAGCCGGATCCGGGGAGGGGAAGGGGTGGCGGTGGTGTGGCGCTGGAGACGGAGGAGGGAGCGGCGGCGGTGGACAGAGCTAGAGAGGAAGGGGCGCTGGGGCGGCAGTGGTCGTCGGCGTCAATGTCGGGTATGTATCGCGTGATACCTAATAGGTATCACCTGTTACATCGTAAGTATCACCTGATAGGTATCGCGTGATACCTGATAGGTATCACCTGATATCTCGCAAGTATCACCTTCTATGTGGTAAGAATCGCATGTTACCTGATAGGTATCACCTGATACCTCGCAAGTACCACCCGAAAACATGGTAGAATCGTCTGATACCTGATAGGTATCACCCGATACCGGACCTGATACCTAACCGGTGTCATCCCGTTCGAAAACGGGATTCCATTATATATATATAGCAGCTCTCCTTAAAATAAAATGTATTTAATTTAGCTTAATGTTCACCTGCAATTCCTCATGGTTAACAAACAACAGATTGTTCGATCTCACTAACCACATGGAAGACATTTGTCTCGATCTCGGCTGATTGCTCTGCTCGTTTAGTGCGGTACAAGCGCCCTGTTTCTCAGATATGTTTTGTTTTTTTAAAACCAGTCAATATAGTTGGAATTGTTTGTTTCTTCGTCAACAAGTTTGGAGATTGATAATTGATATCCTTTCGTGATAAAAAAAAGTAAACGATACGCGCGCTTGATTCATAAAAGAAAGAAGGAAAGAAAGAGAAAGCAGCGTATCCAATCTGAATATGCCATCACAAAGTTTCATCTTAATTTATTACTGCTAGTACTTCTTATTACAATCTTACAACGACACATTGAAAAACAGTAGCTAATAAATTGCAGATACCAGAACAGATAATTTATTAGCAATTTATTCCATGTTGAAAAAGCAACACATACGCATATTCCAGCATCGAAATTCACGAGTAATAAAATTATTTCTGCAACTTTGCCTTGGCCAGCAGTGTATACGCCTCTTTGTTTGCAGTGAACAAGGCGACGAGTTCATCTCTGCTCGGCAAGCACTGCCTCACGGCTCCATCGTTGACGTAGCGCTGCGACCACCGGCACAGCGCGGGGAACTCCCGCTCGCTCACCAAGCTCACGCCGGTGACCTCCTCGAACACCCCGACCCAGTGAGCCAGCCCACTGGCGGCGATGTCCACGAGGCCAATGGCGTCGCCGCCGAAGAACCTCTTGTTGCCGCCGTCGAGCTGCGCCTCCAGCGGCCGCAGATTCTCCTTCGCTTCCCTCACGAACGCCTCCTTCTTCTCCCCGTCCTCCATCCAGAACGACAGCCAGAACGGCCTCGAGAACTGCAGCTCGATCACACACAGCTAATGATCACTAAAAACTTTAACTGAATCTGTTCATCAGGATGCAGAACAAGTACTGAACCAAACTGAAACGACGAGATCAAGACAGATGCATGTGTTGTTTAAGATAGATTAAATCGAAGATAAAAGATTGCATACGCAAAACGAGAAAACCATGAGTACATTATTAATTAAATTTTTAATTATTATAAATTTAAAATAAATCTATTTGATATTTTAAAGCAACTCCCACATATAATTTTATTTTTAAAAAAAGTTTAAGAGTTTAGAAACGTGCTAACAAAAATCTAGGTAAAAAAACTACTCCATCCATCTCATAAAAAACTAACGTAATACTGAATGTGACACATTCTAATAATTAGAAAGTGTCACATCCTATCATTCGTTTTTTTGGATGGAGAGATTACGTCTTAATCAGAAAACAATATGACAGCATTAAGCAGGAGAACCTTATCATCGATGAATTGGGCCCAGAAACGGGCCTGGGCACGGGCGTATGGGTCGGCGGGGAGGAGGGGCGGGCCATGGAAGGCGTCGTCGACGTACTGGACGACGACGAGGGACTCGGCGACGGAGCGGCCGTCGGAGTGGAGGAGGACGGGGACGAGCTTGTGGACGGGGTTGTGGGCGAGCAGCAGGTCGCTCTTGCTGCGGAGGTCTTCCAGGAGGAGCTCGTACTGCACGCCTTTCAGCCGGAGCGCCGCCTCGGCGCGGTGCCCGAATGGGCTCCCGAAGGCGCTGATTAGCTTAACCATTTTTTTGCTTGCTTACACCGGGTTAGTGGCTTAATGCACTTGTGACCCTGTGATTATATAGAGAGATTAAGAATGCTGGGCTGTACTAGTATTGTGGAACAGGTGAGGTGGGCTGGCCTGCAGAAGATTTGGCCCAATGCATTTGTTATATCGGTATGTATTATTAAGCCGTCAGGAACTGCTACTTACGGTCAAAGTTCAATTTAAATAACCGTGCAAAGTCAGAATCACGCCATATAAAAATTGATCTGGTGAGTAAGTAATAGACAAACGATCTGATCTACGCGCAGAATCTTCGGATTTTATCCTGATACGATTCCATTTTTTTTTTCTAGAAACACGATAATCTTTGCCAATACACTAATTAATGGCACGAGTACAAATTTATTCCCAGGTGGCACACAGGATTACAGGGAGATTAATTGATCGATCTATTCTTGCACTGAATCACTGATGCACCATCGCCCTGAACATCATCTTATACTTATCCTTGTTTCTCGTGTAGAAGGCAACGAGTTCTTCTCTATCCGGCAGACTCAGCTTCACGGCGTCGATGTTGGCGTACTCCTTGATCCACCGCTGCAGCGAAGGATACTCGTCGTCGTCCTCACTGCCGATCACGCTCACTCCGGTGACCTCCTCGAGCACACCGATCCAGTGAGCCATTCCGCCGGCGGCGACGTCGAGGTAGCCCACGGCGTCGCCGGCAAAGAACCTCTTCCCCTCGAGCTGTGCCTCCAGTAGCGACAGGTTCTCCTTCGTCTCCTTCAGAAACCCCTTCTGCTCCTCACCGTCCAGCCACAGGGCCAGCAACAACGGCAACGTGCACTGCAGGTGTTCGATCGAACAGTAGTAGCACACTGATCATCAGCAAACGCAAGAACCTGTAAATGTTCAGAGCTTACATGAACGCAATGATGCAACAACATGAAGAGATTTGCCTTGTGATCGATGAATTGAGCCCAGAAACGAGCCGTGGCGCGGTCATAGGGGTCGGCAGGTAGGATGGGCGGGCCGTCGAATGCGTCGTCGACGTACTCGACGATGACAAGTGATTCGCAGATAGCTCGGCCGCCATCGAGGAGGACGGGGACCTTCTTGTGGACAGGGTTGCTAGCGAGCAGCAGGTTGCTCTTGTTCTCCAAGTCCTCGTGGATGAGCTCGTAGGCAACTCCCTTGAGCTGCAGGGCCGCCTCGACGCGGTGCACGAATGGGCTGCCAAAAGCGCCAATGAGCTTAACCGGATCGGCCATGTTTGCTTCAGAGTGTTTTTGGCTATTATTCCTGTATTCTTGGCTAAACCATACATTTATTTATAGGGCCATGTCAAGTTTGCTTTTTGGCTCAAATTTGTAATTTTCAAATGGTGTGTTAGCTACTTCTTCTCCAAGAAGGACGACCTCCCTTATCTGTGATTTTCCCTTTTCTTTTTTCAATCAGTTTGACTATCTGCTTCTCAGTTGCTTCGGTCCAAAGAGCAGGAGCTCATCGGTTTTGTTTAATTAAGCTTGGGAGGAATCACAGGTTTTCTTTGCTTCGGTCCAAATAGCAGAGGTCATCGGTTTTGTCAGCGAGATTTAATTTACCAAAAGATAATATATATACATGTGCAGTTCCCAGAGATAGCTTAATTACTGCCACCATAATGGCTTTCAGACTTTGTATTGATTAATCCTATCAAATTTCTTGAAGAGCAAGCCGGAGCGCAAAGGTAGGGCAAATCAGATGAATTGATAAGATCCAGAAAATGAAAAGATTCCTAGATAGATGGTCCATAGAAAAAAAATATCTATGAACATTTTACTGAGATTTAATCTCAACTAGCGGCGTGATTTTTGAGAAAAAAAATTCTATATAGAAGTTTTTGAAAAGAATTCAAACAAATCTATTTTTAAATTTGTAATACTTAATATTTAATAAATCATTTGCTAATTACAAAGCTTCTCCCGCAAGCCATAAGATGACCAGGTAACTTCTGCACTATCCCCTTTCGACAAGTACAGATCAGTTCCTATCCTGCATGCTAATCTGTACTCCCTCCGGACTGATAATACTTGTCGTTTTAGATAAGGTTGAAGTCAAACTTTAGAATTTTTTATTATGAATCATTTTTAAAATATTTATCTTTCAAATATAGTGACTACATGTATAGATTAGTCTTAAAAAGTACTTTAATAAGATCATATATTTGTTAACAATTTTATACATATTATAATAAAAAATAATGGTCAAAGTTGTTTTTGGAGACCGTGCCCTTGTCCAAAACGACAAGTATTATCAACCCGGAGGGAGTATATACTTATTCATAGTCAAAGTTCAATTCAAAACGTGTAAAGTCAAGATCACGCCATATAAAAATGAGCCGAGTGAGTGACAAACGAACAATCTGATGTACGTGTAGAACTTTCGGCTTTATAATCGTTTAATTATGTTCTGATTCGATTTTATTTAAGAAGCACCATCACCTGAGACATCCACTCCCACTGTCGTCCCCCACAACACTCACAATCACTGATGCAGCATCGCCTTAGCCACCATCTTCAGCTTGTCCTTCTTCGCAGCGAAGAAGGCAGCGAGGTGCTCTCTGCTCGGCAGGCACTGCATCACGGTCTCATCCGAGGTGTACTCCTTGGCCCAACGGCGTAGAGCAGGATACTCGTCATCCTCGTCGGCGCCGCCCATCAAGCTCACTCCGGTCACCTCCTCAACCACGCTGATCCAGTGAGCCAGTCCACTGGCAACAATGTCGAGGTAGCCGACCGAGTCACCGGCAAAGAACCTCTTCCCATGGAGCTGCGCCTCCAGAAGCGCCAGGTTCTCCTTCGTCTCCTTCAGAAGCCCCTCCTGCTCCTCGCCGTCCAACCACAATGC
Organism: Oryza glaberrima; assembly: GCF_000147395.1. NCBI lineage: Eukaryota > Viridiplantae > Streptophyta > Magnoliopsida > Poales > Poaceae > Oryza > Oryza glaberrima. Next base: position 38,345,219 of record NC_068326.1, on the reverse strand, counting down.
TAGCCACGATGACCTCGAGCACTGTACATGTTCATGAATTTTTACTGTTCAGGGTTTGTTTAGTTTGTGAAATGAAAATTTTTGGGTGTCACATCGGACGTTTGACCGGATGTCGGAAGGGATTTTTGGACACGAATGAAAAAACTAATTTCATAACTTGCCTGAAAACCGTGAGACGAATCTTTTGAGCCTAATTAATCTGTCATTAGCACATATAGGTTACTATAACACTTATAGTTAATCATGGACTAATTAGGCTCAAAAGACTTGTCTCGCGATTTACATGCAAACTGTGCAATTAATTTTTTATATATTATTTAATTAATGCTCTATACATGTGTTCAAAAATTCGATGTGATGTTTTTGGGAAAAGTTTTTGAGTAACTAAACAGCCCCTCAGTAAGCGGAAAAACCTTGTGAAATTTCAGAGGTTATCGACAACGATTATATATATTGCCTTGTGTTCGATGAAGTGAGCCCAGAAACGGGCCATGGCGCGGTCGTAGGGGTCGGTGGGTAGGATGGGACGGCCGTCGAACACCTCGTCGGCGTACTCGACGATGACGAGCGACTCGCAGATGGCACGGTCGCCATGGAGGAGCACGGGGACCTTCTTGTGGATGGGGTTTTTGGCGAGAAGCAGGTCGCTCTTGTTGTCAAGGTCCTCGTGGATGAACTCGTAAGCCACTCCCTTGAGCCGCAGGGCAACCTCGGCTCGGTGCACGAACGGGCTGCCAAATGCGCCGATGAGCTTAACTGGATCAGCCATATTTGGTTGTTTGCTTCCAAGTGTGTTCTTGGCTTTCTGCTCATATATTGACTGAACTGTTGGTATTTCCGTATTTATAGGGGTAACAAGGAAGCTTCTTGACTCGGATTTTAAATTTGAAATGTGTGTTGCTTCTTCTCCAAGGAGGAAGCTCCATTCTCTTCTTTTTTTTTTCGTTTCTTTCCTTCCAGTCAATTCTCTATGTTTTGTTTTTACTCAAGCTTGGGGTAATACAGTAGTACTCCACTAGATTCAACTTCCGTGCTCAGTAAGATGAATGCAGGTGCAGCTAAAAGTCAGCGATAATTGATTTACCAGAAGATAATGTTCATGTGAGGTCAGTTCCATGATAGTGACTTTGTTTGACTGTCGGTAATTCTTTTGGGCTGTGTTTAGTTTCACGTCAAAATTGGAAGTTTGAAAAAATTGAAACAATGTGATGGAAAAATTGAAAGTTTGTATGTGTAGAAAAGTTCGATGTGACAGAAAAGTTGAAAGTTTGAAGAAAAAAGTTGAAATCTAAACAGGGCCTTGGTTTGGATTTTCCTTTCAGATGCATGTAAGAAACTACTCTAATGGAGTTGGTAGCATGACATTTTTTTTTTCTTTTTCAAAGGTATGCTTTATTCATGAATACTTCAGCAGTAGTAGTAGGTTTCAGTGTTGCAAAGTTACCTATGTCCCAAAATAGACGCAACTGTGGATATCAGTGTCCAACGTTTTACCATTCCTCTCATTTCATAAATTTATGAAAAAGCAAAAAAAAATGTTAGTACACATAGAGTACTATTCATATTTTATCATCTAATGACAATAAAATATTAATCATAAAAAAATTAAATAAGACGAACAGTCAAACGTTGGAGATGAACAGTAAAAAGCTGCACTTATTTTAATACGGAGGGAGTAGTACTCAAAACAGAACTGCATAAAGAAAGAATTAAAAAAACTGTACAAACCTAATCTCCTGACTGGAGTATATGGACAAGTCATGTTTGAGCAGTAATAGGATCAAATGGTAAGAGATACGATGCGGGGATGTGACTAATCTGTTCATATTCGTTCTACTAGATTATTTTATTTTTCTATCTAAATTGATTTATTTTGTGGTAGAGATATGGAGGGACTATCCGAAGCTTAATTTCCCTGACATTTTCCTTTCCTTCAACTTTTATCCAACTTTGGCGTCACCGTCAAGAGTTTAGCGATCCGTATATGTCACAACTCACAACAAAATTTAAAATCTACCGGCACCCATACTGATTTCTACCACGATGAAGATGAACTGTAAAACAAACAACATTGGTATGTTCCATAAACTTTTTATCTCCAACATGGAAGTTGAAATTAAGAAAAATAACACGTTGAATCAAATAGTAACTTATTCCATTCCCATGGACATATATTTATTTCTCATGCATACAACTACGTTGGAATCATTTGTGCTGCCTTCCGGCGGCTTTGATCATCTCCTTGCGTTCACGGTAATACGCAACGAGTTCGTCCCTATTCGGCAGGCACGGCTTCACGGCCTCATCGTTGACGTAGCGTCTCCTCCACTCGCACAAAGCAGGGAACTCCTCATCCGTGGCCAAGGTCACCCCACATACCTCCTCGAACGCACCAAGCCAGTGAGCTATCAAGCACGCTGCTATGTCCAAGAACCCGATGGCGTCGCCTCCGAAGAATCTCCTCCCCTTGAGCTGCCCTTCAAGAAGCGCCAGATTCTCCTTTGCTTCCCTCACGAAACAATCCTGCATGTTGCCCTCCATTTGCACGAACGGGATCCAGAAATTGAACCTACCAAACTGCACCCAAAAACAAAATATTCAGCAAATATTTGTGCAGAAAAGATTTCACAGGATCGATGGAGATCATCATCTTCTTGACATGTAAATTAAGCTGAATTTTTACCTTCTGATCGATGAACTGCGCCCAGAAACGCGCCACGGCTCGATCGTACGGATCGGTTGGGAGGATGGGTGGACCATGGAAGCTCTCGTCGATGTACTCGAGGATGACGAGGGACTCGCTCAAGGAGCGGTCGCCATGGAGGAGGACGGGGACGAGCTTGTGGACGGGGTTGTGGTTGAGCAGCAGGTCGCTCTTGTTGCGGAGGTCTTCCAGGATGAGCTCGTATCGCACGCCTTTCAGGCGAAGCGCCACCTCTGCGCGGTGGCCGTATGCACTGGCGAAAGCACCGATGAGCTTCACCCTTTCATCCATCTTTACTCACAACCAACAGCAGGTTTAGACACGGCTGATCCTTACTTATATGAAGCTTCTCTTGGAGTTTCACAACAACAACAAAAAATATATTCTTCGTTGAAACTTGAAAGTGTTTAGTCATTTGATTTGCCTTGTTAATTTGCGGGGAGCTGCTGGCCGGTTTAGCTTACTTGGATGTTAATTTGGGACATTCGGGAGTGACGTAGCAGCTGAGGTGAAAGAGATCGCATCATGGGCTGCCAGAGTGACGTAGGAGCTGAGGTCCATGCCACGTAAATCGTAATCGTATACACAGATTTTTTTTTCCTTGCTCGTACTGTATCATGACGAAAGATTAATCGTACATACGGTCAAACGTGCATGTGACAAACAGAGATTATATACTATCTTTCTTTTATAATCCTCCAGAGCGAGACAACACAATAACACGTCGACAAGAAAGACGAAACTCAATTAGCCACAAGGTGCACACCGCTATTAGTTTATTCGTTCATCACTAGTAACTACTTTGGCAGCGTGGACTTGGCCACCGAAACGCACTTCTGCTTGATCCCGGTGAAGTAGGAGAGGAGCCGATCTCTATCCGGCAAGCACTCCATCACGGATTCATTAGCGACGTAATCCTTCGCCCACCGGCGCAGAGCAGGGTACTCGCCGTCGCCGTCGCTCAGGACGCTCACTCCGGCGACCTCTTGGAGCACGCCGACCCAGTGAGCCAGCACGCCACCGCCGGCGATGTCGGCGAGGCCGATGGAGCTGCCTCCGAAGAACCGCTTGCCCCTGAGCTCCGCCTCCGCCACCGTCAGGCCCTCCCGTGTCTCCTCCATGGATTTCTTCTGCTCCTCGCCTTCCCGAACAGCGCCGGCCGCAACGGCTTCAGGCACTGGCCAACCATATCGATCAACAGAGTTGAGATAAAACATTTTGCAAGCAACTAATTTTTTTTTAAGATAATAGAATAAAACATTCCAGCCTTACTTAAGAGCTACAGCTAATTATTACAAGGATCATATAAAAGCAAACTCACACACATTCAGTATGTAGCTAAAATAATAAAACCAAAAGTGAAAGCAAACTAATAAAAACCAGACAAGGTGAAATCCCACAACTACTAAATTTTATTGGTGAATCTTCACCCAATATTAGCAAAGAGCTACATGATTATCGACTCAAGTTTGTAAGCAACTAATTAAAACGAGGATGGAATGGATTGTTTGTTACATTTTCGTCGAGGAAGTGAGCCCAGAAGCGGGCCATGGCGCGGCGGAGGGGGTCGGCGGGGAGGAGGGGCGGCCCGTCGAACGCCTCGTCGACGTACTCGACGATGACCAGCGACTCGCAGATGGCGGAGCGGTCGCCGTGGAGGAGCACGGGGACCATCTTGTGGACGGGGTTGTGCGCGAGGAGGAGCTCGCTCTTGTTGCCCATGTCCTCGAGGATGAGCTCGTAGGGCACTCCTTTCAGGCGCAGGGCGACCTCGACACGGTGGACGAACGGGCTGCCGAAAGCGCCGATCAGCTTCACCGGCTCAGATGAATTCATCATCTTTTGCTTCTGCTTCTGCCAATCAGTTCAGCTTCTACTCAACTACTCGTAATTGTGGCACTTCCATGACTTAAACTACTAGGTCGTGGGGAAATTAAAGTACTCCTAGTTATTTTCAGCTAAAAGCCAAAGTTGGCACAAATATCATTGGGCCGGGCTGAACCGCGATTGCTCCACCGGTCTTGGGCCATGAAGGATGGGCTGTTCGGCAGGTAACCAAAGTGGGCGTTTCTCCTCCCATGGGCTGGCCTGCAGGTACTCTCTTTTTCTTTTTTCCTTTTTTTTTTGAGAGAGAGAGAGAGTATCTTTCTTCTCTCTTTATTCAGATGCCAAATTACTCGGCTTTTTGTATGGGGTCCGTTTAGTTCGCGAAAAGAAAATTTTTTTAGATGTCACATCGGACGTTTGTTCGGATGTCAGAATGAATTTTCGGACACGAATGAAAAATAATTTCATAACTCGCCTGGAAACCGCGAGACGAATCTTTTGAGCCTAATTAATCTGTTATTAGCACATCTGGGTTACTGTAGCACTTATGGCTAATCATAGACTAATTAGGCTTACAAGATTCGTCTCGCGATTTTCATGCAAACTGTACAATTAGTTTTTATTTTTATCTATATTTAATGCTCTATGTATGTGTTCAAAGATTCGATGTGATGTTTTTGGGAAAAAAGTTTTTGGAACTAAACCGGGCCTATAGTTTTGTGATCAGGATTACGAGATACAAAGCTCGACAGAATGACAGGAGAAAGCATGAATACGATGAGAGGCAAGAATATTTGGAAAACCACAAAGCAACCAAGGTATCAGGGCGATACATTCTTCTCCATGTCGCGTAGTACTAACAGAATAAACTGCTCCCTTCGTTCTCAAATACTTATCACCAGTAATTATTAATATCAAAACTCTGAACCCTCATCTATTATTATTTTTTAAAAAAGAAGTACCTAAAGTGTGTTGCGTAGTACTCCCTTCAATCTAAAATGATCATTATATATGTTTATACACCAAGATCAAGAATAATTTAAATCACATCAAACAAGACACCATTCACGCATTCTACCACAATGAATAAGTCGATTAAAACATCATGCCAATTACATCATAGCATGCACACATTCTCTCATGCTGTATTAATTGTATTCCGATGAAATCCGTGTCCATACAATTATATGATTATCAATTTGACAAATTTTAAATTTTATTATATGATGATCAATTTGTGAATGAGAGAATATTAAGTTTGCGCTCATCATAGTGTAACCATTTAAAAATTATCGGTGGTCAAAGTTATAATAGTATTGGTCGATCGACCTTCACGATTACTAAAAGCTGATAAAAGTTCTCAGTGGTCAAAAAGTTGTAACATGAATTAATGCAGTGAGTATTCTATATTCCTTTATCTATCCAAAGCTGGTAAATTCCTAAAGTTCAATAATTATTTTGGTCCTCCTACAGTATCTTTCAGCTTGTGAACACGCCGCCATCCTATGATAAAAGGTAAACCAGTCTAGCCACGAACCCTTCTTGTGCTGATGCCTGATAGTCTGGTCAAAATACAGGGGATTTGCGGCTATGCTTTCTTTCGCCATGCTGCCCATGCAATGTGCTCGCCGGCCTAGTTACTACTACTATACTCGTATAGTTCACCCTTTTTGACAAACGATTAGTACACAAGCTGTTGTGTTATCAGTATACAGGATCGAGCACGGCATGTTCCCTTTCTTTTGCACTATTTCCACAGTTAAAAATGTACAGAAAAGCTTATGGTAGTACAGAAAGTCAACCAAATAAATTCAACTGATATAGATGCAAATGAGCACTTGCTCATATATAATCCGTACTATGTTCATTTTGTCCAACCATTTTTGTGTAAAAGTATATACTGGCCGGTGAATCCGTGTAGACTATAGGTGTGCCTAGTCCCACGCTAAAATTAGAAGTTTGAAGAAATTAGAACGATGTGACGGAAAAGTTAAAAGTTTATGTGTAAATAAGTTCAATGTGACAGAAAAGTTAGAAATTTAAAGAAAAAGGTTGGAATCTAAACAGGGCCTATATGCGTCCACATCCCCTGTTCCTTTTTCGGTTTGAACTCCTGTTTTCTTTTATAGCTTTAATCATGTGAACTGAATTAACACACGATAGCTCGAAAGAAATCCAACTCGTGTTCGTGTCCGCCAAATTAATGCAAACCACGCGAGAGAGAAGATGAGCACGCTCCATCTGAAGGCTGTGGTGTTTGTTTCCTCTAATTCAGAACTGGGTCTTTTCACCTCGTCGTTACCACATAAACGCCATCGCGTTGTAGTTCACAGCTTTCGGTGAATGAATCCTAGTGGAATGTAGTGGCAGAGAGCCAAGGCTATTATGTGTCATCTTGACCACTGGAGTTGAGTCAAACTTAGCTTCCATGATGATCACATAAACGGGCCATACTAACGACTGATGTAACCGCCAATATCTCTCTGACCGGTGAGCATCATGTCTTGGCAGCTACAAGCACTAGCCACAGTTGCAGCAACTTACTACTAGTAGTATCATGTGTGTAAAATCCCATTCAATTGGTTCATACAAGAAAGTGTATGCATTCTGAAAATGTATTGTTGCGTCGTAAGAGAGTTGCAAAGCTTTCAGTGTCAACTTTCAGGTGGCTTGATGCACAAAGTTAGACGGAACTCATGGACCATAATTAGGACACGGTTTTGTTGGTCATTGTTACGAAGATTTTCTAGAATCCGTTTGGTAACTTTCCTTAATAATAGCTCAGCTTGACCATGTGAACATGAGAGGTGAAGAGCGTGGATTCGCTACTGTTGTATGGATCATTCTAGAACTATATATCCAACTGAAAATGAGAAAGTGTTAGGATGAGTCGGTCACGTCGCCGTCGTAATAAGTCTAGTTAATTAGTACTATGTGCCTTCGTTTGTCTTCCTGACCACCGACTAGTACTTGTTATCTGCAATCGTCGGCAATGTGGAAATGACGATGAAATTGGTGTAGTGCTTAAATCAACAGGAGCACTTCTCCTGAAAAACAAGAAAAGTAGCGAGCAGATTCTTTTTCCTTTTCAGAACTCGGAAGATTGAACATGCTAATATCTTCAGATTCTTACGCGGTATAGGTACTGCCACTACGCAGCTGGCTCTTCAGTAGCAGCAACGACGTACATACAGTGCAATTCGCGTATATCAACCAAAGATCTTTCGCTACTGCTCCTCCATAATGCAGTGCCCGGTAGGCACGTCAGAACAAGAACGACAGCCGTGTACTTAAGTCTCCAACTTGGCCTAATTAGATATCCAACTTGCCCTAATTATAAATTAATCACTACAATTCGAGTCTCTGGAAATAAAACGATCGGAAATCTAATTTAGGCATAGGTAGGACCAACTTGACTTGACCTGGACCTTAGTAAGTTGCTAGTACTACTGATTACGGAATGAATCGGTTCGAGGTTCATTGCCCCCAAAGACAGAGCCTTGTCTTGACAGGCAAGCGAGGAACACGCGTGCAGTGTCAGTGAATCAACAAAACCTTTCTAGCTAGCCAATTACTAGCTGTTTTGCTTTACGAGGACGAACCATTAACAAATCGTTGTAGCAGTACGTAATTACGTGCTTAGTTGCTAATCAATACAGTGATCGCATTCTATATGCGCCTAGCCAACCTAGGTGTCTTGTTAGGTTCGTGGGCACTGGACATGTTCAATTCACCGGGCGAGAAAATCGTGTCGCCACTGGCTAAGGTAGAACTATGGAATGGAAGAATGCGATTGCCGTCGATCAGTGAGGATGGAGGCAAGATGAATATACAACTGAGACATCGACTTCCATCAACAATGTAATTAGTACTAGTTAAGAAATCAATGGAAATTAATAGACGCGGTATAATAATAAGGCAGTTACTTGGCCATCGAGTACAAGCATGTCCGTATCTGCGCAACTGGTGTGTAGTAGTAGTTGCGTGCTGCAATCATCAGATGTTGCCATGTTGGCATATACGCCTGGTTTAGCGGGGGAAGTTTTTTAAGGTTTTGTTGTTACATTGGATATACTATATATATTTAAAATATTAAATGTAGTCTAATAACAAAATAAATTATAGATTTCGCTACGAAACTGCGAGACGAATTTATTAAGTCTAATTAATCTATCATTAGTAAATGTTTAATGTAGCACCACATTGACAAATCATGACGTAATTAAGCTTAGGCCCTGTTTTTTTCAGCTTGGGATTATTATAATCTAGATTATTGAGTCAGATTACTATAAACTATATTGTTATAATGACAAATCATGACGTAATTAAGCTTAGGCCCTGTTTTTTTCAGCTTGGGATTATTATAATCTAGATTATTGAGTCAGATTACTATAAACTATATTGTTATAATCTGTAGTATAATAAGAAGTTAGTTGTTTCTTTTCTATATTATTAGAGCCTAGATTATTGGGTTTACAAGTCTAAAGAGAGAGTGGGGTGGCATGGTGGGTAATTTTTCACCCAATAATCTGGAAAAAACTAACCTAAATGAGCTTATCAGATTATAATAAATTGGGCTCTAGATTATAATAAGCTACTTCAATAAGTTGTCTGTTTCTTTCAACTTACTCCCAATAATATGGATTATAATAATCCCAAGCTGAAAGAAACAGGGCCTTAAAAGATTCGTCTCGCAATATGTGTAATTGGATTTTTTTTTTCCTATATTTAATACTCCATACATGTGTCCAAATATTTGATGTGACAGCGTGGAAATTTTTGTTTTGAGAACTAAATAGGGCCATAATAGAAAGTTGGAAACGATCATGCAAGTGCGATGGTTCAGCAAGCCCAGGCCCCAGGGTCCCAAGCCCTTGCACAGTCATATGCTGATACGCACACGCTGGCTGCGATTACACGACGCAGATCCCTCCAAAAAATGAGCCAAAGACACCGCAGCGCGCACGTACAACGTCTCGGACTCGGACTCGCGTGTACTAACGGAACGGTGCGCGTGTTGCTTTCAGAAGGCATCGGTGGCGGCAAGCAACGACACGATACGGGCCGGCTGCGCGCGCGCGCGGGGCCCCCCGCGCGCCGAGGAGACCGCAGCCACACACGCGATTTTCACCCCCCCACGGGCGAGTCGTCCGCCGTTTGCTCGCGCGCGCGGACCCCGCCTCTCGATCCGCACCGCGCGGCTTGACGACGACGTGGGGGGGCAGTTGGCGCGGTGAGCCGGACTCCACGCCACTTGGAGGAGCTGGACCACGCGCGGCGGGCTCGGCGGGTGGGGCGCCATCAAACGCGTGACGACACTTTTGACATAGGCGCTCCCCGCCGGCGCGGGGCGGCCGGGCTCGCCCAGCGGAGCACGCAACGAAGTGGACAAAATTTCACCGCGGTTGCTTTGCCAATGGATTGCTTTTGGTTGCCGGATCGATGCGGTGTACGACTGTGAAGCAGCGGTGTGATGTGTGCGCAGGCAGGCATGATAGGTTGGATGGTCCTCTCCCTGTGTTGTGCGTTGCACCGCAATTAACGTACGTACGCAGGATCGAAGCCTGTGTGGTGCAGAGACGCAGCCACGTGAGGATGTGCGGGTTCTGGTCGGACGGACCACACAGTAGAGATGGTCCTTGTCGCTGGACTGCTCTCTTCTCTCCGATGCAGCTGTGGCGCTGTGATGAACAAAGCTGGACAGACCAACCAGCTCACCGTCCCGTACCGACGTTTTCGCTCTGGGCACATGCCTGTACCTATCATCTCAACGTACACCGGTGTGATCTAAAGCTTGGACTAAAAGTACACGAGCTGCTCTCTAAGTACTTAGCACTTGACACAATTCATCGATAAGTGTTAGAACTATTAACTTTTACCAAAATCAAAAAGAAATTAACTCGTCTTACATATATAACAAAGATTAAAGACATCCATGCAAACGATAAGTATTATATGTTGCTAGAAGATTTATGTAGTTATAAAATTATAAAAACTAACTACTACCAATAGCTAGAAGGTTCTTTAGATACACACTAACTAGATACTCAACCGCTGCTTCTCGAAATATCTAGATCCCCTAAACATGATCATAATAGTGCTCGTGACCTCAGGAGTTCCCATCAATTGCTTGTGGCACTCCCCGGCATAGGACCGGAGATATTTTTCTTTGCACCAGTAATGGGAGAGACATGACATGTGTGAAGATGGTTGGGAGAAAGAAAGGAACGCATGGTACCGTGGCAAGTTGCCATTCATTGCTGCCATCCGTTCCAAAGATGTTGGCTCCATTACTGAGGCCGTGAAGGGGACAAGTGCCACTGCTACACAGGGAGCTCCCGCCCACATATTTTACCAACGCCAGAGGCGACGCATCAAGGAAGGACCCCAACAGCGCCATACTTCTGATGTGCGGCCCCGGCAGGATTTCAGTAGCAACCATTGTCATCCTGCTGGTTCTCGCCGGATTCTCACCGTGGTAGCTACCAGTAACATAAAGTAAATCGCCAGCAATGTCCCTCTCTCCTGCAATGGTGATTGTGGTTCATGCGTACTAGTAGTACTCCTAAACAGAGAGCATAGATGGTAGATTAATAGATTTGGTAGATTGTCAATATCAGTTGTAGGCGAACCGGGCCGGCCCTTTTCATGTGGACAAGATCGGATTATATTGCTGGAATCGTATCGTAGGATCCAAAATCCGGAATACAGCAGGTGATAAAAGAGCATGTTTGGTACAGCTTCAACTCCTAAATTTAGCTCCAGGAGTTGGGTTTGGAGTGGAATTGTGGAGCTGCTAAAACCCAGCTCCACAACTCTAGTTCATTTTGTGAGAGAGCTCCACCCAACTCCACTTCCAGTTTTGATGGAGCTGAAATTGTTTGGCTGAGCTCCAGCTCCAGGAGGAGCTGGAGCTGTGCCAAACAGACCCGACTATCCTCTCCGTGCAAAAAAGAAAATAAATTAAACAAGGATATGACCCAATTCAAATCTATTGTATTAGAATATATCATATCTCAATTTAGATTGATTTTTTTTAAACGAATGAAGTATACTCACACTCTATTACACTATAGTTTTTTTTCTAAAGTACTACCATACATACGATTCAGTTCTATAACTTATAACTCATGTATAATCAAATACATACAATCGTAGATCAACCAAGAAAAGTTGGTAACCGTCTGTAACCGTTGATTAAATTTTCTTTTCTCTATTCGTTCCTGATCGCTGGTGTGTTTATACTGGTCTGGTCCGACACGGTACAGGGTGACAGGTGCGAAGGGGTACTGCGTAGGGCCGTGACTGTCGCGAAAACGGGGCCAGGTCTCCCACAGCCACAAATCCACGATCTCGTTGGCCGCCCATCCCATCTCACGCCACACACGCACACACGCGCGCACAGTTGGTGCGGTGGTGGCGCACCACGCACACACACACCAGGACCCGCGCCCTGTCGCACTTGTCCCTGGACCCGTAACGACAGGCAGGTAGGCCCCCACCCCCCGGGAGTGTACTACGTGAATGCAGACGGCGCCTCTTTTCACGCGGTTTCTCGCTGCTTTTCCGGTTGCCCGTTCTATACATCGACTCCCCTGATCACGGAGGGAGGCCACGCGCGGTGGACCCCGGCGCCTAACGGTTTCCAGCTTCCAGTAGGAAGGAGGAGTTGATGGGATTTCACCCGAAACGCGGAGACGAGAGCGGGCGATTAGCTGTGCCAGCCATCGCCCACCGCGGACCGCAGTACGCCACGCTGGTGGTGGGCTGGATCCGTCGGCTTCCCTCTCCCTGATGTGCGGAGCACGTTCCCTGTCTCCCTCCCCGTCCGCGCGACCGCGGTTCTCCCCGCAATTTCTATGGATCTCATCACCAGCTGACCCAGGCCCCCTTCCTGTTGCTGTCCCTCGTACGCACTGCGAGCTTGATAAAGGTCAATTGTCTAGTCACGTTACCCGTATGCAGTATTACTAACAAATTCGATGTCAACGGCAATCATTCTTCTTCTCTCGTTACTTTAGAAGACGCGTATACGTGTATACAGCAACACGCATGTACAATACACATCCATAGGGGGTGTTTAGATAGAGGGCGTAAAGTTTTAGAATGTCACATCGGATATTATATAGGGTGTCGCATGGGGTGTTCGGACACTAATAGAAAACTAATTACAGAATCCGTCAATAAACTGCGAGACAAATTTATTAAGACTAATTAATCCATCATTATTTAATGTTTACTATAGCAACACATTGTCAAATCATGGAGCAATTAGGCTTAAAAAATTCGTCTCGCAAATTAGTCACAATCTGTGCAATTAGTTATTTTTTAGCTTATATTTAATACTTTATGCAGGTGTTCAAACGTTCGATGTGACAGTGTGTAAAATTTTTGGTAAGGATCTAAACAGGCATACATGAAACACTGAGTTATAAACTATTGCTTCCCTGTTCAATGTGAGTCCACTTCTTAAACTGTGAAATGCTAGTGTAAAAGTTCTTGTTCGCGAAAAAGTTAGGGTAAATAAAATAAATTCATTTTAAGTTTATAAAATCAATATTATATTAGTTAATTAATATTATATTAGTTATATGTTAATGGATTGCCTTATTTTTGTGTGCCGCCCAAAATCCATCCTCTCTTTCAAACATAGCCTAAGGTTGTACTTGATACTCCGTCTGCCTATCTTTTACTTTCTTTTTTTTATTAGTATACACTTTCTAAAATTGCTAAATGGTTATATATGAAAAAAACTTTAAAAGTATTTTAATCCTTTTTTCAAGTTTTTAGTTGGTACCTGATTAATTAGATAGGTGCTAATGAGTTATTTCATTTTACGTGCACGGCTTAATTAAAAGATCCCATCTCTTCTCAGCCGAACGCAGCCTTAAGTGTGTTCGCTGACATATATTCTCAAGCAGGTGGAGAACACGAGTGAATTTCTAGTCTCGATACTATCTTTCTTGTGTTACAAATGGGATTGGATCTTCATATTGTATAGTTTTCATGTGTACCATGGGAAATATTAACATGGAAAAAACCATGTCACAAATACTATAGTTTCGTAGGAAAAAATATACAGTGCATGTGGTGAAAACCTGAAAACTACCATTAGATCTCATGCATCCATTTTTAGATCTAACGTTAGTTTTCAAGTTTGCATTACATATACACTACATATTTTTCCTAGTTTCATATGCTTAAAGTGGTCATATATAAAAGTATATATTATTATTATTTCGTCATGTTTGTCCCAAATGTGGTAGAACGAATGAACTTTTTTGGCATTACGTCTGCAGGTAAGCATTACGTACCACCCCACCCCAAATGTGTATAGAAGGAAAGGAATATACATGTCGTCATACTACAAGCAAATGCTTTTATTCTTCTTTACTTATAATTAGCTTGCCAATTATCTCGCTGATGACAATGCAAGTTTGCTACCGACCTTGTGTTTGCAACGTGTTAAGTTTGCATATTGTTTGAGAGTTCTATGGTACAAGTAACACATAACCCTTTTTCTCACGATCAAGGATGTCTTTATTTGGGGGTCGTGAAATGGCAGCGTATAAATTTTGAAACGGAGAGAGTAGCATTTTACGTTATCCACGATTAGTTTCCTACGATATCCATCAATAAAACCCATGTTAACAAGTGTACATATAACCATCACATAATTTCCTAAATTTCGTAGGATACTATCAAAATCAAGTAAGCCATCTATGATATCGCAAACCAGACGGAAACTTTACTGGTTAACATAGCCCATAATATTAGCCACATACACCATTCGTCATAAAAAAATATTTTTAGGAACGAACTTAGACAATTATTGTCTAGTTTCATCGTCAGAATTTATCTTTTCTTGGGACGGAAGGGTGTACATGCTTTCCACTTCATCTAAAACGCTTTCCTTTTTTAAAATTTTTAATGTTTATTACAATTGGATACTACCTCCGTCTCAAAATATAACAACTTTTGGTTATGAATCTGTACACAAAGTTGTCCAAATTTATAGCTAAAAATACTTATATTATGGAAGTAGACCATTTACGACTATAATGTATAAATTTATATGGAAATTTATAGTCCGCTTTGGCACCTTGACACCAGGGGTTCCCTTACCGTCAACCACGCGGTTACCGGGCTTACTGCGGGGGTACGAATATAAATACCGTGGTAATCTCCTTAAATTTAAATAAATTTAAAAAATAATTTAAATTTTTGATAAATTTTATACAGTTTTTTACGGTTATTGCGGTTCAGGAAACACTGCTTGACACCTTCCATCCAAAGCCACCCCTCTCCATCTCGGGCTCCGCAGCAGTAACCGCTCATTAATTTTCCGCTATAAATAAGCGGCGTCTTCCTCCTAGACGAGGCCGCAACCACCAAAGCCGAGGAGGAGATCACGAGACGAGAGAGAGGCAGAGCAATCGAAGCCCCACGCCATGGTCAAGATCAAGATGCCCGCCCTATTCCGCCGCCGGAGCGGCTCCAAGTCGCCGCCGCTGCCGCAGGCCGACCCCGCGTCCGGCGGCGGGTCCCCGGCGCCGACGCCGGAGGAGGAGATGGAGCGGGTGTTCCGCAAGTTCGACGCCAACGGCGACGGCCGGATCTCGCGGTCCGAGCTCGGCGCGCTGTTTGAGAGCCTCGGGCACGCGGCCACCGACGACGAGCTCGCCCGCATGATGGCCGAGGCGGACGCCGACGGCGACGGCTTCATCAGCCTCGACGAGTTCGCCGCCCTCAACGCCACCGCCAGCGGCGACGCGGCCGCCGTCGAGGAGGACCTCCGCCACGCCTTCCGCGTCTTCGACGCCGACGGCAACGGCACCATCTCCGCCGCCGAGCTCGCCCGCGTCCTCCACGGCCTCGGCGAGAAGGCCACCGTCCAGCAGTGCCGCCGCATGATCGAGGGCGTCGACCAGAACGGCGACGGCCTCATCTCCTTCGAGGAATTCAAGGTCATGATGGCCGGAGGCGGCTCCTTCGCCAAGATCGCCTAGGATCAATCAACCACCCAATTTCTTCCCTTCTCCTCATCCTCCTCATTGACCAACTCCTATCCATCCATCCATCCGAGCGTGCCGTGTGCGGTGGAAATTTTAAGTGTATATACAACCGATTAAAAGACCACTAGCCCTAGATTCTTTCTACTAATAATTGCGATTCTCAACTACTACTAGTTTCTTTCTTGGTAGATTGGAAATTGGAGGCTAAAAAGCAGCAATTCTATCCTCTGCTTTTGGTTCTAAGACACGCCAATGCTTTCTCTCTTTTTTTTCCCCACAAGATGTAAGCGTTTGCGTGGAGTAAGAGTCTTGGATCTTGGATCTTGCATTCTTGTTTCGATTGTTCACCATCTGGAATTCTGGATGTCAGTTAATCTGATCTTAATATAATCCCCTTCTGGATGTCATGTCAGTAATCTGATCTTTATATGATCCCCTATTTTGAGGGCATTTTATCCCTCTGTGATTGTCTTTTGATTTGCAGTTCGATCACATAAGAATCAGATGATACTAGGTCGTTCTGCTTTCAAACTGAAAATTATACTTCAAAATTCAAATTGGAGTGTATAATCCACCGAATTGAACATGTGTACTCCAAAGGGTTGCACATAAATCATATTGCAGAATGAAACTAGTTTTGCAATGCTACAAATGCAATTGTAAACGGAGGCATCACTGACAGTTTAGATTCTGAGTAGCTTTGGACGTCCAGCCTCTGTGCAAGCTAAAACCTAGCCAGGTTGTTCAAGATTAAAAACGGTTTGAGTGAGTATTTATCCCATTCTTTTTGTGTGCATTTTTCTTTCAGATCAATGTGCATATTGGAACATGGACTAGCCAGTGACCAGGAAGTGAGCAGGAAAGCAGGGAATATTCTTGAGAAAATGGAGGGAATTGTTGTTACTAGTAGTATACAGCAAGCAATGATTGGATTGGATGCTGACGATGGAACGAACCGCTCCTCCTAATACATGATTTGTTTAGCTAATGATCAGAGCGAAGCTGTAACAGTATCATCTGATTTCTGCTCAGCTCAGCCACCTACCTGAACCTGAATATACTAGTGCTGTGCTGGGAATGGCAAGGTCTTATGTAATATTTTGTCAGAAGTAACCTGTTACTAATCTGGTCTCTGCCTCAGGTAAGTACTGCTTAAACTTTTGACCTTGTCAGTGTCAGATGACATAATGGCAGGAAATCATGGAGAGGTTGATCTTCACATGCTTAGTACCCTGTCCAGATGGTCAGAGAGATACATATATAGTTTCATACAAATGATGCTACAAACCATGTGCAGGCATGCATGGATGACAGGCGGGATGCGGTGGTGCTCCGGCTGGCAGGAGGAAAGCTGCTTTGCGATTGGTGCAGGGACAGATGTGGCTAATCTGTTTATCTCTATCAAGAGAACACAACTACTACTTGCCACTGAAGAGTGGCTGCTTGCAGGCTTGGCTTGCAGCTGGGGAGAGAGCATGAGCAGCGGCGGCGTCGGCGGCGGGAGCTTGGGCGCCGGCTTGCCGTACCACAAGTTCGTCAGCTTCGCGCTGGAGGAGACCCGACTCCGGACCACCCTCACCCCTCACCCCTCCCAGGTTCTTCTTCTTGTTGTTCTTCCTACCTTAGCATGCTCCTTGCAGCAAAACAAAATCTAGCTCATGTTCTTGCAACCTAGTAGAGTCTACTGTTAGCTACTTGGTTCAAATACTGGTGAAGTACTAGGTGCCCTTGGTTTGATGATTTTTTTTTCTGTCTGAAAAACAAAATTGTAATAGTTGTGAGCTAGAGCTACCACTACGACCATACTGTTGCGATTGGTCATTACCTGATGATTTTTATTTTTGTTATTGTAGACCAGCACTGGGAAACCTAGCTTTCATATGTGAACAAATTAATCCCTTGTAAACAATGACATAACCTAATCGTTGTTTCTTTAGTCGCAACCAAGTGATTGTGATTACTTGTTTAATCTTGTGAAGAAGCAGGCTACCAAGCATAGACATTTGATTGTGCAATTTATTTATTTATAGTAGTATCTATCAGAGCTATGTCGCCCAATAGTGTCAGCTAGCTTCAACCATGTTTCTAAGCCCTGTCTCAGGCTGTCAATATTTCTGTCTCATGTAAATGTAAGTAGTTGACCTTGTATTGTTTTATGCTTCCAGGAAAAGTTCAAGTCTATAAAACCCAATGATGATAATACAGTTTTCAATGCTCTCTCATCCAGTGCACCGAAAATTAGATTGCTTCGCAGCTTGACAATCGAGAAGAAAAACTCATATCAGGTATTTAATCTATGTTGGAGATTTCTGTTCAAGTTTACTTGATCAAAACTCTCTTAACAATACCACAAGTCCACAATGTTGCTTTCCCTGACTTATCTCCTATTCCCCTGTGCTTTAAACATTGTCCTGGTTCTGCTTCATTGTGATTTGGAACGTTTATATCCAGTCATAGTTCTACAACACGATCCACGTTAAATCTTTCGTTGATCTTTCACTGAAAAAAAACGTATTGCTTTGATTTGATCAATTTTTTACTATTCTTTTTCTACAATGCAACAAATTAAAAGTGTTGACCCGCCAGCTTACGTCATGTTTTACCATTCTCCATATAACATGTGAAGAGTTTTGCTTGCTAGTTACAATTGAATGCCCCATATTTCTATCTAGGAAAATGCTCCACTATACTTACAATGCATATTCCTATGCAGGTTCTTGACTTTGCCGCTTTCTCTGAACCTGAATACGATCTTCCTATATTTTGCGCCAACGTTTTTACAACTCATGCACAAAGTATTGTTGTATTGTAAGTGTCAGAGAATAGTTGCTGTTGCAAGGAAAAGTATTGTTGGCTTTCTTCCTTGCCTAAAACCTAATGGATATGAGCCCTGAACGAACAATTCAAACTATCTGCAGGGACCTCAATCCTCTATATGATACTACAGTGCACAAGGATTACAAAGATAAGTACTATAGGAGTATAATGCCTCTTGTACACAAGTATAACGAGGTACATGGATCTTTCCTGGCTCCACCCAACCTATTGCCTCATAAGTTGTTATTTAGCTCGATATCTTTATTTAGAGGATATGCAGCTTCTTCCTTGGGGTGGCAAGATTACGAGTGAGTCATTGAAGTTCTTCTCTCCAATTGTGATCTGGACAATATTTGAGTCAACTGAACACAACCACCATGTTCTACATTCAGCTTTCGTGGATTATTATAAGGCAAGACCAGACTATTTCTTTAAATTTTCTCAAAAAGTTTAAGAGAAACACGAAATTTGAACAAGTTTCCTGCCCTTGTTTTGTCAATGTGAATTTTGGACTGAATTTCTTGAAGGATTATTCTCTTGTGTGCAGCCATCAAATCTGAATATTCTCACTATGTAGGTCTGGCTTGAATTAATGGACCAAGCAATTAAAGAAAATAACAAAGCAACAATTGCTCGTAACCAAGAAGAACAACATAAATATCTCACATGGAGGGCTGAGAAGGTTGTTTTTTTATTCCATCAGAATCAGATATCACTTTAGAAAATTATACTCGGAGACTTGAGTATTACTTGCCTCATTCTGCTACTCATCCATTGGTGTTATGAAAGATACTATGTTGATCTTGTGCATCCTCTATGTGCAGGATCCTGGCTATCCCCTTTTGAAGAAGTTAATTGGTGAAAGTCGCGCTGAGGTTTTGTCTGGGCCATCACTACATTTATACTTACTTTTGACTTATATTCTGTGTGGTGTTATTTGAATTTTGAGGTATGTATCATCTTGACAATCAGGATCTGGTGATGGAGTTTCTGTTTGAAGGAGTAAATACTCTTGGAACAAAATCATTTCTGGATTATTTCCCTGAATATGCCCGTGATGATGGGTCAGTGAACAAGAAAAGGAGTATGATCGGCAAATCTTTTGAAACTAGGCCTTGGGACGCCAATGGAGAATTCATTGGCGATGCCGAAGCACAGTAAAATGTTCGCTACGCCTTTCGCCCTGATCAATCTCTCTTATGCTTGTAGTACTGTTTTCTTTTTTTTTTTAGAAAACTTACATTTTTCATGCTCATATCCCTGAACTTGGATTGAATAAGAAGAGATTGGTGAATCTGAGTCATGTATTATTGTTCTCCGGTTGCACTGATTGTCGTTGTTAGACGATGGTCTCTGCTCCTGGTAGTAGACATGATCTGAAACAAGAGGGGTCATCCTGCCCTGCCCGGATTAGGATCCTCTGCAGTCTACTGCACCGTGCCTTTGTCACTGACATGTGGACCGAGAGATCATCGGGTCCACCTGTCCGTGAAAAAGTCACGGTGCAGTGACTGGGATCTCAATCCGCCCTGCCCTGCGCTGCACTCCACTGCTGATGTGCTTTGTTGGAAGCAAAGGAGAAAAAAAAGAACTCATTCTTTCAAGCACTTGGGATACCTCCTCTTTCACAAGCTTCCATGGTGAACCCAACATCACCCATGCTGCTGCACTGACTTCTGCTTTGCTTGTGCCTCCAGTTGTGGGAGATCATCAAACCACAGCTAGCAATCCAAGGAAACATCAAGGAAGTTGTCATCCGAGCCTTGCCTGAAACAAAAGAACAAAAAATAACACGCCTCGGATCCCTTTTTCCCCTTGCATGCACAATGTTTAACTTTTAACCTCTCATCACCAAGCAGTAGGAAAAAAGGACTAAAAAGGCAGGAGCATGTGCACGCGCGGACAGAGGCTTCAGCTGGTAAAAGACAACGTTAGTGCTATCTACTACTCTATCCGTTCCATTTTAAGTGCAACCATAATTTTCCGTACCTAAGTTTGATCGTCCATCTTATTTAAATTTTTTTATAATTAGTATTTTTGTTATTATGAGATGATAAAACATAAATAATACTTTACTCGCGACTTATGTTTATAAATTTTTTTTATAAAAATTTTAAATAAAACATACGGTTAAAGTTGGACGTGGAAAACCATATCTACACTTAAAATGGGATGGTGGGAATACTACTACTCGATCTGAAAAAGAGAAAAGGCTCAAGTGAGTGACAAAGACAAACTTGGCTCTCAACAGTAGAAGTAGTAGTAGGTGCGAAACCTGCATTGCACTATTGCAGTCGCAGCCACACCTACTGTTCCGAGTACAAAGCGAACTGAAACTAGCAAAGCAATACTCCTACTACTACTAGACTAGTGGAGCACACTTTCCCTGAGCTTTTGGAGGAAGTTCTAACCCACTTGCACGCACCTCCGTTTCGTTGACGGACCAAACCCCAGAACGCATGCGAAAGAGAGTCGCTCTCGCTTTGCAGGTCGGCAACTGCGTCGCGCTGCAAAATTGCAAAGGCGAAACTGCTAATCCAGGCCTAGATTTACCCGCCGGCGAGGCGAGGCGGCGACAGGGCAAGACGAGCGTGACGGGGACCATTGTCGTGTGGCCAGAGCTCACATGCGGCGAGGTTGCAGGTGCAGCTGCGTTTGTCTTGTCGCCATGGTAACGGCCGGAAATGCAGCTTCACTTTAATACTGCTACAGTAACAATGGCGAGAGAAACACAAGTCGCAGGCTAATGTTGCTGCAACCAAGGTGACCGATGAGCATGCCGAGGTATGAGTACTACTCCCTCAGTCTCAAAATATAAAAAACTAAAATTGGACGGGACATTTTTTATTACTATAAATCTAATCTAGATAGACAGTCTAATATCAAATGTGATGTATATTATAGTACTATAAATCTAAATATAGATTTTAAACATATTTGTTTAAATTTATAGTATAAGATACGTTGTCTCGTCCGAAATAAATCAATCTCATGCGAGAGTACAAGATTGGTTTATTTTGGGATCTAGTATTAGGGAGTAGTAGCAGTGACACGTACTACTGGTTGTAGGAGTACAAATATTCCCTGACCTCGGTCAAAAACTGCATCACAGAGCAGGATACTCTTCTTTGACTCACATTTCTTAAGAGCATGGTTTTACGCAGTAACATGGCCTGGCTAGCGATTGTTGAGAAATTTCCTCAGGCAGAAAGCCGAAAACTGCCAAATATTAGAGATGCACTGTTGCTCGGCCTCGAGTTTCTACCAAGAAACTCCATGGCAGCTTACCAATCTTCAGAAGAGAAAAGAAAGGCAGCTTACCAGGGCATCTGCTAGGCAATTGCTCAAAGCTTTACTACTTCATGCAGGTTGGAAATCACAAAGATGGACTCAAACTACTCCAGTCCTAGTAGCTGTCATAGGAGCTGCCTTGCCATGACAGGTTGACCAAATCTGATCTCCTGATTGGAAGGTCGTTGTCTGAATGTTCATGATCTTGTACTTATACTGTTTATTCAGAATTAGTGTACGGCTTCAACTTGAATCAAACACTCCTCCAGGCTGCTAATCATAATCCGGGTGTCAGGATTCATTGGACTGTAAAGCGTTTCTTGAAGCACCGATAAAAGGAAGGAAAGGCAGCAGCACTGCACGCTTGGAGAGTGACTGCTAGTACTAACTACTAAGTACTTCTTTAATGGAAAAACTTGCCACTGAATTTTCTTCAGAGAAGAGCAGAGTTATTTTGAACAGTCTTAAAAAACAGTTTCTTTTGAAAAATAGTAGAAAAGGCAAGGTTAGGTCTGGAATCAGCACACAGCTTTAAGGAAGAACGACCATCTGAGATGAAGTGGCGTATTTATCCTGTTAAGGCGAAAATGAACCGTGAAAGCGATGAAACCAGGTGCTACACTATATGGTGTACCATAGCTACAACATCATCTTGTGATCACTGATTGCAAAACTACATGTCATGGGCCTTATCTTGGAACTTGCCCGAGCATTTCTGGTAAGCTAAAATAGACAGAAACATGGGCACCTTTCAAGAACCAGCAAGAGAGAGAAAAAATATATACTACAAAGAGTAGAATAACCACAAAGAGTTACTGTACAATGTATCAGTTTTTTTTGTTTGTTTTTGTTAATCAGCAAAGTGGTTATACATTACTGTCACTCAAAGCAGTGGAGCAGTAGCAGCTAATCCAGATGAAACTAGCCGGAAACCGCATGCCCGATGCCTAAAGGGAAATGGACAAAAAGAACACGTTCCAGCTGCTTGCCAAAGCTGCCACGTTGCCATCACGCAGACGCAGCCGGTCTCGTCAAGCCTACGCGAATCGGAATCTCCAATCATTCTACGAAAAATAACAACATTTTCCTCTGCAATCCACTCATTCATTCATTCATTCATTCAGATCACCTCAATGGAGTAGTCGTGTAGTTAGTGCAGTAAATTAATCCATAAGATCTAAAGAATGTTTTATAGTAGCTCGATCGCAGCAAGATACAAGTCCGATTCACACAGCAACGTTAGGCTTACAGCTCCAACTCCAAGTTGGAGGATTAAATTTTGAAAAATTGAAAGAACGAAGCATTCGCCTTGGGATTACTCTCTCTTAATGGATTTTACAGGTTGGGTTTAGGCTAATAATAATATTCCCTCTTCATCTTGGATTAGTAGAGTACTTAATTAGCAGCGCATCTAGTAGTGCTGGCTTTTTTTCCATCGTCTAGTGCGCGCCAAAAAAAGTTGAAGCACACCACATCAGAGCGCATCACGGCCGTCCGATCTTTTTGGCGGGAACGGAGGAATGGATCACCACGATCTCGGGCCGTCCGCCGTCGCCGTGGCGGTGGCGGTGGCGGCCATCATCATCCGGGCGAAGTCCTGGAACCCGACGAAGCCGTCGCCGTCGGCGTCGACGCCGCCGATCATGCGGCGGCAGTCGTCGAGGCTGCAGCCGTCGCCGTCGCCGCCGAGGATGGCGACCATGACGCCGCGGAGCTCCTCGGCGGTGATGCGGCCGTCGCCGTCGGCGTCGAACACCTTGAACGCCTCCATCAGCTCGTCCTCCCCGCCGCCCGCCTCGGCCTCGGCGGCGATGGCCGCGACGGCGTCCAGCTCCTCGTCGTCGGGCTCCCCGTGCCCGAGCCGCCGGAGCACGGCCTCCAGCTCCCGCCGCGAGATCTCCGCGGGGAGCACCGACCTCGGCGTCGACCTCGCCATCAGCGCGTCGTCCGAGGACGACTCCGACTCCGACGACGCCGACGCGAACGACGACGCCTCGCTGCGGGAGATGGCCCGCTTCACGCCGCTCCCGTTCTTGGACATGCCACCATCCCTCTTACTGCTTCCGCCGCTGCTGCTCCACGTCCGCTTCGGCGACGGGAGGGAGAGCTTGCGGGCGAATGATTGGATGGAGAGCTTCATCTCGCTCGAATGGGAGATCGAGAGATTTGGAGAGGTTGATGAGATGAGGAGGAAGAAGGAGGCGAAGGAGGAGGGAGATAAAAAGGGAGGGGAGGGGGGAGGGGAGTGAGCTTCGTGGAAGCTTCGTAGGGGTTGTCACTTGATTTTTGGCTGGGTTTCGTGCGTCTCGTTTGGTAATAATCCCAACATGGGGAGTGCTGCGGATTTATCTCGTTGAGGGTAACCGTTTTCGGCTTGGGGACCCCCGGGATTTGCTGTGGCCTCCCTCTCCTGTGGCAGCTGGAGAGTTCTGTCTGTGGTGGCTGTCATGCCGTCTTTAGGGGTTGAACCGTGTAAGAGTTGAAACCGGCTGGCTGGAACCTGGTGGCGTCTAAAATTGTGCTCTCGTGGTAATATAGTAAATAGTGTTTGTCACTTATCTGGATAAGCCTAAACCAGTTGTGCCACCTCTTATCTTGGGTTTTATCCAGCATTAACACATGAAAAAAATATGCATTCTCTTAACTTTTGTTTGTTTATATCCTGATATTGCTATAGTTAGTATTCTATCATAAGCAAAGGACAAGATACCTAAAATGAAATGAGTCATTAGTATAGTGAGCATTAACTATTTTAAACTTGAAAAAATGGATTTAACTTTACTATAGATTTTTTTTTGAAAAAAACTCATTGTTTAGTAGTTCAAAAAATATGTGTGGAAAAGATAAAAGTTAGTTTATTTTGGAATAAACTTCAAACCCTAAAGTTATTTATTTTAGGATGGAAGGAATATTAGGTTGTGTTTGGAACCCTGGGTTCCCAACCCTTCTCCATCATATTCTACGCGCACGTTTTTCAAACTGCTAAACGATAGTATGTTTTTTTAAAGTTTCTATACGAAAGTTGCTTAAAAAACATATTGATTCATTTTTTTAAAAAATATTAGCTAATATTTAATTAATCACGCGCTAATGGACCGTTCTACTTCCGTATTTATTATGCATGCTAGGAAGATGCTATTCCAAACACAGCCTTAGTTATAATATCTTATTTAGGCCGTTGAGCCTATCCTATTGGCTATATAAGTGGAAGAGTAGGATGTGGGCCAATCAGCCAAGGGCCACGGCCAAGTCGAGTGAATACTTTGAGGGTGTTCAATGCTGGTAACGTTTTGGGTTGCATCGTGCAACTACTGTAAAATTATATTATTATTATGGTTATAGAAACTATTATATTTCATTCATCTTAAACTATAAAATATTTTAGTTATGAGACATATTCTAATACTAGAGTCTGCTAGATTCTAGGTATCACGATATGACTGATCCAATTAAAATTCATTGAATTTTAGCACGACTGGTACTAAAAGAATATGAGAACTATGGCAGCAGTGCCACAGTAGGACATACTACGAGTCGTTCGCCACAAAGAATCCCGAGTATTAAGGAATGAATGAAGTTGTGCGTCCAATCCTGCATACGAGTATATTTTATGAGCTCAATGGGTTGGGCTGTGTTTCGTTCACTCCAAACTTACAACTCTTCCGTTACATCTAATATTTAGACTAAACATATATGTACGGAGTATTAAATATGAACGAAAAAACCTATTACACGGTTTGTATGTAAATTGCGAGACAAATCTTTTAAGCCTAATTACGCCATAATTTAACAATACGGTGATACAGTAAATATTTGCTAATGATAGATTAATTAGGTTTAATAGCTTCATCTCACAGTTTACAGCTGGAATCTATAATTTGTTTTGTTATTAGTCTACGTTTAATAATTAAAATATGTGTTGGTATACTTAAAAAAAGTGAAAAGGAACTAAACACGGCCTTGGTTTGTTTATTTCTGCCACGAAAAGGTCTCATGTTTCATGTTTTTAAATTCCGGGGCATTGTTGGCCTTTCGGTTTTAGCTGTCGTTGAGATGCTTGATTTGCCATTCATTTCTTAATTTTTCTTCATTATTTTTTTTCGCCGGAATCTGAACAAGCATTTCCAACCAATGCGAAAGTAAGGAGAGAGTAATGAATTAACCTTGCTACACACTCTCCTCATTGGAGTTCTACCTTCTGATTAACTTTTAGAAGAAAACATATTTTCAACTCACAAAACAAAATTCGCCAAGGTTAGCAAAGGGGGTGTTTAGATCCAGACATGTAAAGTTTTACCGTGTCACATCGGATATTATATAAGGTATCGCATGAGGTGTTCGGGCACTAATAAAAAAACTAATTACAGAATCCGTCAGTAAACAGCGAGACGAATTTATTAAGCCTAATTAATCCATCATTAGCACATGTTTACTGTAGCACCACATTGTCAATCATGGAGCAATTAGGTTTAAAAGATTTATCTCGTAAATTAGTCGCAAACTGTACAATTAGTTATTTTTTAGCCTATATTTAATACTTTATACATACAATTAGTTATGTTTTTAGCCTATATTTAATACTTCATACATGTGTTTAAACGTTCGATGTGATGTGATAGGGTGTAAAATTTTATGTGGAGACTAAACAGGGCCAAAGTTATTACTGGTAACATTGATATGCAGAAGCCAGAAGGTACCAACAAGCTAACTGATTGAATAGGACGGTTAACAACATAGGCCAGCTTACACCCTACCCCTCTGTAGCAATCCTTTTTCCAGATATGCCGTTGCACAAACCCAACAGTTCAAGTTCAACCCAAACACAACACACCACACCTCGTCACAACATATGGGCATCATTTTATACACGTTTGAAAATGCCATCGACATCAAAATCCTCAAGGACAAACGCGTGGGCAATTATAACCATTGCTCCCTAATCCAAACTACGTAAATGGTAAATTAATTAGATAGTAGCATTAGAGAAGTGCAACGCTTTCTACCACGATTGGAAAAAGGTTCAACGAAATTCCACCGAGTAAGTTTGAGACAAAGAGAAGAAAACAAAACATCATTTTTTATGCGCACGCTTTCCAAACTGTTAAATTATGTTATTTTTTTTAAGAAACTTTATATAGAAAAGTTGCTCTAAAAATCATATTAATCCATTTTCAAGTTTAAATAATTAATATTTCATTAATTATACACTAATACAACGAATTTTCATACGTGGTATAGAGGAGAATGTAGGTTAAGTTTTTCTTTTAATGGGTGGAGTATGTCTCAATCTGCTGTACTCCCTCCGTCATATAAAACACTAAACTAATACTAGATATGATATATCATAAATCTAAACAGTGTTTAAATTTATTATATTAAAATATATCATATCCAATTCAGGATTTATTTTTTCCGTGGAACAAAGGGAGGATTCCTCTCTTCTCAAACATAACCGGCTCGGTCGTGCAAACCGACGTCATCCAGAATTCGCGGCAGCCCGGCCGGCCGGCCGACCGATCGACTGATGGATGGAGATGGAAGGTGACGCGACGAGTTGGAGGCTGTACCATTTTTTGCCGCAGCTCATGTGCAGCTTCCGCGAAATTTCGCGTGCTCGCGCGAGAGAGCCAGTATAGGTGTGTGTCTCTCTCCTATACTTCGTGCGCTCGTGACCGACTTGTGTTCGTGTACCACCACCACCACAAACCAGCTAGGAACAGCTCGGCGCACACGCGAAAAAATCCTTTCAAAATCTGGCCGTTTTTGACACGGCCCTGGCTCCAAAACCGTGTTGAATCTCTCTGAACGTACGTACATGCGCCGTACCGTACTTGATCTTCATCTCTCTCTCTCGAGTTTGTTTTTGGATTTTAGTTTTGTTCGTTGGGTTGATTGATTAGTGGTGATAATTAGCTGCGTATGATGTGTCCCATTTGCACTGGCTCCACCTCGTCTCGTCTCTTCGTGATATGCCATCTTCTGATAAGAAACAGATTGGTGACACCGAGTGCACAACACGTATGTGTGTCCGTTTCTTTAGAGGAATTAACGCGTTTCTTATCTTGTGAAGTCAAATACATAGCCCTTTCTTTCACTTGATTGGTTTTATTGGCTTATGGTTCTATGATTCGATACCACGACTTTATTTGTTTAGCTGACTCTGATATATATATATATATATATATATATATATATATATATATATATATATATATATATATATATATCATCCAGCCGTCGTGGTTGATTAACCGCAACTCCCAGAATGTTTGTTTGTTTATAGCATCTAATCTAATGATTGCTGCTGCAGATGACAGGGTATTAGGAAGGCACTAATGTTGGTTTTGTGGTGATCCGTCGAGCAGGAGATCGACAGATGTCTGCTAGATATCATGCATATATTCATGTTCAGCTGGGAAAGAATATTAACCAAACGTCGTCTTCAGAAACAAGGACTGACAAGTACATGTACAGTATTGTAGTCAGTACGCAGCAGCAGTACTCTTGTGAATACAGTATACTACTGTTTTTTTTTTCCGGAATTCGGAGTACAAAGCCCCATGTGAGCTGCTGTTAGGTGTTCCTAAGGTTTGGTGGCTGGTTGTTGTTCTGTAATAATGGTAACAGATCGATCGAGTAGACAAGTACTTGTATGATTGAGGCAAATCTAATACTTATCTTACTGTAACTGAAATTTGTGAAATCTATCATTAGTCTGTGTGGAGACTTGTCATTGGTCAGTTCATGGTTCGTATTCATGCACGTCTCGTATACTGTTAACGTTCAACGACTATTCAGCACTGTTGATAGCGGACATTACCGTGACGTGACAGTCTACTGTGACATGTTAATAGTTATCCTGAGGTAAGTTTATTTTATTAACCATTGCATCGGAATTCATTAAAATACGAGATAAATATATTGGGAGTAAATAAAATAAGAAATAATTGCAATATTGGAATATAATTAAGTAGAGGTATTTTAGTTTTTAATACTGTTTTGGTACACGAGTAGGATGAGTAAAAAATAAATTTATTTTTAGGAAAAGTGGAAATCGCTTATATTATATTCCCTCCGTAGTCGTAAAGGAAGTCGTTTAGTAAAATGTTTAAGTCAAACCTTGAGAATATAATACATTAATAACTTTCAAGTTGTTAATTTTAAAAATATAAAAATTATATGAATAAATTTGTCTTGAAAAATGCTATAATAAAAATATACATATATCACTTTTCAATAAATATTTTTATAGAAACAAGAAGTTAAAGTTGTGTTTTGTAGACCGTGTCGTTATTCTATAACGACTTCTTTATGAGTACGGAGGGAGTAATAGCGATACTAAGGGCATCCACAATGTAGTCTAAAACTAGTCCATAAGCAATAAAATATTCATTCAGCTACCTCACCACATTGTGGAACTAGTCCATAGCAAGAAAATAGCAAAAGCTACCCATAAGCATATGGGTTGCCCATATAGGATAAAATATGTTATTTGTCTCTATTTCCTCTCTCCTCCTAATACTAGTTGCTATCTACATACATTGTGAAGATAACAATAGTTATAGTGCATATATGTGGGTCCTATAAGATTTGATCGATTGTTGCCACCTAGTTGCTGATAAATGTTGTGGGTCCCGTGTGTGGGGGGGGGGGGGGGGGGGACGCAATACATGCAGGCGTGGTACGAAGGGAACAGCATAACATGGCTCGGTCGCTGCGAAAAAAATGCAAGCCTATCCAGGTTAGAGCTGCGACGAGACAAGACAAGCGACACTTATACTGTTTCAATTGCGCCTACATCGTCAGTGTAAGGTCCCCTTTAAATCGCAGGGTAGAAAAAACGGATGAATAGGAAAAGCACATGATTCTGACAGGAATTGAAGTGTAAAACAGAGGATTGCAAAACATAGGAAAAACACAGGAATAGTCGTTTGATTGGAGCGCAGGAATCGAATGAGAGAGATAGACTCAAAGAAAATTTTTCCAAGAGGTTGGAGCTCTTGCTAAATTTCCTCCAAAATCCACATGCAATGTGCCATTCCATAGGAATTTCATAGGATTTGGAAAGCTTCAATCCTTTGAATCAAAGGGCCAAATACGAAAATTTTCCATAGGATTTAAATCATATGAAATTACTACATAAATCCTTTGATTCAAAGGGGCCTAATTTTGTAATCCTAATTCAAAATATTAGCAGCATATAAACTTTGACAGCAACAATTTCGAGTGTTGTACCACGCACATACCAGTAAGCGTACGGGCTGAACTCTGAAAAATGAAACAAGCAGGCGTACTGTACGAATGTGGTGAATCAGCAGAGGCGATACGGCGTTTTTTTCTTTTTCTTTTTCTCTTTTTTTGAACGACAACACGTTTATCTCGCTGGGAAGCAGCAGTTGATGATGGAGGCGAAGGGAGTCAGCGAGTCCGAGTCGTGGTGGTGTCGTACTTGCGCCGCATAGGTCGATCCGGCCAAACAACCGCCGCAAATCAGCGTCGTCGTGTCATCGCCTTCGTCTTGTGGCGCGCGTGCCATAGCGCTTTGCAATCGCCAGCACGTTTTGCCCCCCCCCCCCACCCCCCACCCCTCTCACCGCGCGCCACACGGTTGACATGACAGACCGCACCGGCGGGCGGCGGCTACTCTACGTGACACTTTAGTTTCCAGGCCAGAGCTAGGGCGTTACGTCGCCTTGTCGCTACGGCAACCTCACTGCTTACGGCCGCTACCGATGTCAACCAGTAGCACCAGTGGCGGACGCAGGTTCAAGATACAGATGGGGCGGCGGAGCTAGCCCTCATTAGATGATGCCACCAGGACGAATCTAGAGCACGAAGAACCTGAGTGCACACTTCATTTACGCATGTAATAGAAATGTAAATGTAACATATACAATGACAAAAAATGCTTATTAAAATGAAAAATCCGGTAGTACATGTCTACATAGCAATGGGCAAAATACATAATTAAGCTGAGTTCTTGATGAGACGATAATAACTTGTAAAAAATGCTAATTAGATCGGGAAAAAAATTGATGACTTACTTGACATGATTTCAGTACTAGTTAAACTCCTGGTCCTCAAGTCCCGCCAAATTCTTTAGACCTTCTTTTCAATAAGCAAAACTATAACCTCAATTGCAAACCCTAACAATATAATTCAATTCAATATAGGGGAATCGGTAATCAATCAATTGAAACACTATCTTATTGCTTCAAAAGAAATTAATTTGCACCAAAATTGGTCAAGAAATGTTTTCATACCATCGCAATGCAGAAAAAGGGAGGAGACGTGGAGGGCTTGATGCCTTGATGCCGCAACCTGCAATCAGCGATTCCTGCTCGATGAGGCGTGCTACCATGCCGTGCTGAGCACCTGAGCGGTGAGCCGGTGGCCAGCGATCATGGCAAGTGGGTGCGCCGTGCAGTGCCTCCGCTCCGCCGCTTCCAGCTTCCGCCGTTCTGCGATTTGGGGGCGCCGGGCTAGGCATTTTGCGCGAGGCGGCGAGGGACGGCTTTTCGTTTTCCCTCTTTCTTGGGCCTTCATGGGCTGCCTGCAGCCTGCTAGGCAGCTGAAGGTGGTGCACATATTATTTTTCTAGGGAGTGCACAAAAGGTGGAGATTAGATGCTAATAACTAAAAGCTAAATTTTTTCCTCGTGCCTGTGCACTCGGCAAGCTCAACATGGTGTCGCCCCTGGATGCCACAACGCATACAAAACCATAGTCACTGCTTCACGGCATTGACGCAACAGCGTACG
Source organism: Oryza glaberrima (assembly GCF_000147395.1). NCBI lineage: Eukaryota > Viridiplantae > Streptophyta > Magnoliopsida > Poales > Poaceae > Oryza > Oryza glaberrima. Next base: position 38,313,805 of record NC_068326.1, on the reverse strand, counting down.
GCACGAACATCGAGAAAGTTAACAACGAAAATTGGTAGTCGAAAAACATATGACTTATATGTAGAGAGATAAAAAAAAGATAAATGTATCTAGACAATAAGGGGAACCACTTTCAATAGTTCGGGGGTATAAAATGAGATGAAAATTATTTTAGGGGTTTAAGTGCTTCGCCAAAATAGTTTAAGTGAGTAAAATGGATTTTATATATATATTGCCAATTTAACTATTTTACTGTAGATTGTATTATGCACTAAAGAAACAGAAAGAAAATCGAATTTTATGTATGGCAAAATCAAAAAGGGTCAAAATGGTACTACTTACACACGAATTTTCATAAATGTTGTTGTTCCTACTTAAAATACTTGATTTATCTGATTATTCAATAGTAGACTGATAATTAATATGCTAGAAACAGGAATAGAAATGAGGTTTAGGGGTGTGGGGCGACTCGGACCGTAGTTGGACCGGCCGACCCCACTCTGCCCAATGGGTGTGTCCGCCACTGAGTAGCACTCCATCCAGCTGATGAGGTAACTGCTGCCTTCGACTCTTCTTTTGTTAGGCTAATACCAAGCACTATATTGATTGGGATCTCGGGTACACCGGTTTTGCAAGACGAGGGATACTGGGATTATGGCTCGAGGATGATATTTGAACTCAGGGTTAAAATGAGGGATCTTTTCTGACCCACAAAACTGGGCCAGATCACCGGCCCAACTAACACAGGACGCGACGGTGGTCCACTCTACCAGCCGGCCGGACGGCCCACCAGTTAAAAGGAACACTTCACACCTCCTCCAATTCACAGCTTCACATCACACCCCGTCTCCTTCCCCACTTCTCTCCTCCTCCTCCGCTTCTAGGGTTTAGGGTTTTTGCCGGCCACCATGCGCCACCTCGCCCGCCTCCTCAACAACCGCATCCTCCTCCCCGCCTCCTCCTCACCCGCGGCCGCCTTCTCCAAGCGTACCTACGCCCGCCGCACCAAGCCGGCTCCGCCGACCGCCGATGCGGCCGCCCCCGCCGCGGTGGAGGGGGAGGGGGAGGAGGAGAGGGGGCCGGGCTGGCAGAGGGAGAAGCTCCCCGCCGAGATCCCCCGGCCGTCCACCATCGCGTTCCAGCCGCGCGTCGCCAACGCCGTGCGCCTCGTCGGCACCGTCGGCGCGCCCGTGCAGCTGCAGCGGTTGCCCGACGGCCGGTTCTCCGCCGTCTCGGTGCTCGTGCAGGACCGCCACGCTGATTACCCCAAGTTCTGGTACGGCCATCGCTTCCCCTCCCTATATCTATCTATCTACGCACTGCGTCACTGTGATCGGTCGGTACTTGGCGGTGTTTGGGACTGAAGGAGGCTGAAAATGCTGTAGCACAAACCGCCTATGCCTTTTTGTTGCATGGTTTTGTGCCATTTGTTTCCCAGACGAAGTAAACTATGTGTAGAATTGGGGATGAAATATGTAGAATGGGTAAAGTATTTTATTTCAGGACTGTTTGGTTTGTGTTTTGGTACCGTCAAACAGTTTGGTTTGGTATGATTGGCAAAGTTGCTGACATCAACTTTGGATGGAACGGAAAATATCAATATCTTCTAGTACCTTTTTGTTTTTTCCCTGCAAAATGCATTGATAGTGCATTTGCAGGGATTTATTGTAATAACAATTTCCTGGAAGACATTATCGGGCTAAATGTTTGGCAATGGAACATGGTCAACCTTTGTTGCTATTATATCAAGTCTGAAAATATGCGCAAATTTTATCATCAGTGATGGCTAAACTTGATCACGCAGGTCCAGAAAGTTCCAGCGATCAGCACACAGTAGCCTTGCCTTGTTCCTAGTGTGTATTTGACTTGACATGTTTGATTCTATGGAAGGAAACACAATCGTTTGCAAGTTCAGTGTTCACTTTTCTTGGATACCTCCCTGACCGACTTTCCATTTTCAGGATTCCCATAATATTCCAAGATGACTTGGCACAAGTTGCCGCGTCTCACTTGCAAGAGAAGGACCATATATATGTGTCTGGGCAACTAACTGGAGATATCCCACCGACCAAACTTATGGATGGCCAAGCAAACATTCAGGTATGTAGCTACTGGACATTCTTTGTTGAATAATATTAGTGCCAGGAAATATAATGCTGTTCTTCTTCCGTATAACACATGATAGAAACTTCCTATTTGTCTCTTGTACTTGGCCATACTGAAACCTTTTCAGTTCATTCAATATTAGAAATGACATGTAATCAGATCAGACGATGTCTACTCTCTTTTATTCTTGTGTTCACAAGTTTACCTTTAACCAGCTACTACTTTGCTTTTGCATCTTGTGGTAATGAAAATACTACCAATTATATTATAAGTTGATAGAATAGACAATCTAATGCGAGATATGCTGCTCAGAAAGTCGAGTGGGTCTGTGGGCTATGTTGTGTATCATCTCTTCACAATATTCTTTTTGCTAACGTTGTTTTTTTTTTCTCTATTTAGTACTTTCATGAAGTCTTTCCTCAAACAGAAGAATAAATCTTGCAGCTCTTTTTTTTTCTCAATAGTGGATGGATTGTTTTAAAGTGAACAATTCTTATTTCCCCGCTTCTTTCTCTTGCATGATATAATTATGTTTCTTATTTTTTTTGTTTATATGATTGGCATAAAATATTTGTACTGATTAATATATTCCAGGTTTTAGCCCAAATGCTATCATTTGTTGGTGGTAATGCAGTTCAAGCAGATAGCATGGTGGATGAAGAGGAGGGATTTATGCAGATTGTTGAGGCTGAAAAGAAAGTTGAAACTAAAAAATTCATCCCTAAATATCCACCACGCACAGTTTCAGGTGCTGTATTCACTCCCAACTAAATTCATCCCCCCTGCTTCATTATGTCTAAGTTTATCTTCGTCGCGTTGTACCACTGAGAAAATTGTAATAGTGCTTCATTATTGTTCACTATACTCTTGTTAGTTTATTTCTTTGGTTGTGAATTAGGGGCAATGGGCATGACTAACAAAGCAATTTCTTTCAGCCATGCACCTTTATTCACCTGTCCACCAGTTTCACAGTATTGTGAGTCTAGTCAATGAATTTGGGCACCCTGACTAGTAAATTTGTTAGAGAACTGCACAATCGGTCATCCTTTTTTTTAATACCAAATTTTGACCCAAAACAGTAGGGGATCTTCCTTTTTCTACCATGCAGCTCGGATCAGGGATAAGCCACTCTTTTCACTTTGGACCAGATGTGTTTACAAAATGTTCCCCTTCGGACCAGTTCTTCCTCTGGCTCTCCTCTTTTCTGTCACCCGCAACCTTGCTGCTCCAGTGAGCTGGCCCCCATACTCAAGCATGAGCTCGTGACTATCAAGAAGCAGAGGAAAAAATGGGGATGGCAAAGAAGTGAACCTATCGTAATAGCGTGTGGTGTCGGCGCTGCTGGAGCTCACTGCACATTAGTGTGAGGGCAGGGGAGAGCGTACTTACCAACATGGAAATCTCAATATAGAGAGGGAAGAGAGTGGAGGTCGGACAGCTAGAGGAAGAACAGGTCGAATATTTTTCAAAGATCTCTGGTCCAAAGTGATGTGCTGCTTACCCTGGTCCAAGCTGCAAGATTGGTAAAAAAGGGTGCTCCAATGTGCATTTACTCAATTTTTAATCTGTATCTGTTATTTTCTGAATGAAACTTGCAAACATTAGTAGTTTTAACTATTTTTTGTAGGGTAAATTGTGTAGGTCTATCTTGACACTTAAACTCAAACTGAAGGAAACCTTTTTAGACAACTTTTGTGATGCAAAAGTTGGTGTGCTTGAAATTTTGAGCAGTTGCTCATCAGTACTGAATACTGATTCACACACAGAGTTTAAACTAGTGTTACAAAGAATGCAAGACTTTAGGGTTTATTCGGTTTGGAGGAAATTTCAAATCATAGGAATAGGAGAAGTGGAGGAATAGGAATGCATGCACACACCAATACATAGGAGTTTTTCCAAGAGTTTTGAGTGGATGGAAAATTTCGTATGTTTTCTCTCTACAACTTGTAGGAAAGGAAAAATTTCCTTTGGTTTTCCTATACTTACATTCCTACAAACCGAATGACACTCATAGGAATTAATACTTAGGATCCAATACTTTTGTTTTCCTCCAAACGAGCAAGTCCTTACAACGCACACCAACAATGTATGAACCCCAGTATATGCAGACAACATATTGATTGCACTTTTATAGTACACAAGAGGGACATATAGTAAAGATTTCTTATATTCAATTTTTTTCAGCTATGCTTTCAATTGTAAATGAAACTTTTTGCTGTTTTTTATGTTTAATTATATTTCGCAGGTTACAGAAACAAGGATAAGCTAAACAAACTCTGGAATGATGTTGTGGCTAATCCTCAAGACTGGACTGATAACCGACCTCAGAAGAAAAATGGATCTGTGAGCATATTATTCATAAAGTTTGCTTTTGGTGAAATACGGCCTGTCAGCTACTACAACTCTCACCACTTCTCCTTTAAACACAGATAAATGCGAAGTATCCTGACTTCAAAAACAATGTGTCAAAAGAGGCACTTTGGCTTGACACTGCACCAAAAGCAGTGCTGGAAAAGTTGGATGATTTAGTATTCAGTAGTGATTTCAGTGCTGCAAAAAAATACAGGCCTTTTGGTGGTGACAAGGGCAATGGTAAAAATTTAACCGTTTGACTTTCACGTCATCTATTTTTATTTCTGGATAGTACTACAAATAGCCTGTACAGGTACAAACTGGGCAAAGAAGAGTCAAGATTCTTCTTCTATCTCAAAACAAAAACAAGGTTTGTATAAGAATTGTTCGTTGTTCACTGGAAGTATTTTACCATATGATGAACACAATAATTGTTTCTGGTCATAATCCTTTACATAAGTACCCACTTTCATAATTTGTCCTCGTAAATAAACTGCTCAGTGTCATCTGTTTATATTGCTATTCTGCTTGAGCTCTCATTGAGTCTCCAAGGCATTAACACTTCTCTGCAAACTATTCTGTTCAAGTGCCTGAAATATGTACGAAGATTAATGTATTTTTGCTGTTTTTTATACTCGATAGCTGTATATTTGGTTATCTGTTATACTGCATAATGTAGGATAATATCATGTTTGTCTGCTTCAATTAGTGTTTATGATGTTTTTCTTATCAATATAAACCTTTTTCCCTACAGCAGAAGTTGATTATTTGCATGCAACCTACCTTTTGTGATGGTGTATTGTTTTGTTTCCAGGGGAGTTGTGGCAAGATCTGGTGGACAATCCTGGAAAATGGTGGGATAACCGATCAGATAAGGTGAGTCTCAAAAAACTCGTTTTATGTTTATTATTCCCAGATTGGTGCTAAACATTGCAGATATCTGGTTTGACATGCAGCCTTCAATAAAATATCCTGATTTCAAGCACAAGGAAAATGGCACGCCTCTGTGGATTGGATCCCAGACACCTAAATGGGCTATAGATGCGCTTCCACCGGCGAAACCATCCAAGGCACCTTTTAAGCAAGAGACCTTCCTCTCATGATTTGTAAGAGATCTGATCAGTGGTAAGCCCTTCCCTGTGCAATATGTACCTCAGGTTTGTTCTATTTAGTACAAATATTATAGTTGTCTTAAGGAGCTGGTTCTTTTTCTTTAAGGCAAGTCGCAGTGCCTGCTAATACCTAATTCAGGTAGGTATTAGCGAATGAAATTATTTTGGCTTGACTACCACATGCGCTAATGGAAGCCATGTGGGCCCGGTTTCATTAAGGTTATGTTAGGATGTATATACTAGTCATTCCAATTAATGCCAATACATATCGTCATATCCCTGATTTTAGTTGATCCATTTAGTATTGAAGTCCTTGAGCCCCAGAATTTGGTGAACTGTTACTGGGTTTTGCCATATCTGGGGGACCTGTTCTAAAACACCTGCCCACGGGCTGGAAAGTACGTTTTTGATACAACTATGGGCCTATCGGGGAATTGTTTTGCTAGGTCTTTCTATTACTCTCGGCCGATGTACAGAACCTTGACCATGTAGCCTTATTAGCGCCATAGGAATGCTTAGCTTGTTCTGAGTTCTAGCCATCCCCGGTCTTGCTACTGTATTTGTGCAGTTGCTCTTTTCAGTTTTCAATAGAAAAAAAAGGAGCACTGTTTCGTGCTAATTTAGAGCAGCCTGGTTGGTGCCAAGTTACAGTTTTTGTTTTGCCTCCTTCAAGATTGGTGGGGTTCCAATCATGATAACTGTCTTGTCACGTTGTGTCGGTGCTCAGAATCAGGAATGATCTTATCATTGGAAATGGACGGCATCGACAACCCTGATGTTCATCTTAGCACTTACTGCAAAGAAGATCTCTGCTACTACCTCTTAGATGCTGGTAATGATGGTCTCTGTTACTGTACTGGAAATCAGACAACCAAGTCCGGTGCTCTACTTGTAGTAGTATCATTGGTCACCTTAGTAGCTAACCGTCGCTGGAGTTCTTAACATTCCATTGGAGAGCGAAGCTCGAAGGGTGATGCATCAAAATGTCGCTGTTGGATGACCCGCCAAGCAAGGCTATACATGGCCCGTATGAGATGTCAACTTCTAAAGACAGAAGTGTAGTTATCAAGTGCAACCATCACTAATTGGTGTGCGAACATCTTATCTCTGGAGATGACCCATTATTCTCAGGACAATCACACCAAAGAAGTGGAGAAGAGCCCTGGCCCCTAAGAGGAGTAGATGCTACCACTCCCAGTTGAAGAGCATCTTGAAAAGACAAGACCCAAAATGCAGCCCCCTCCGTTGCTTTCCAAGGCCCTTTCGGAGGCTACAGGCCCCCACCCCCCACCCACTCACACAACACAACTGCTTGTGTCCCCTTAGTGCAGCCGTTGACCCAAAGGCCCTTCTTCCTCCCCTCCATTCCCATCATTGGCTCATTGCTTATCAAAACCTCTCATCCATCCAAACCTCACCTCCAAATGCTTGTATCTTCGCTGGGACACCTCCACTTTTCATCCCTTAAATGGTCTCTCTCCCTCTCCCATGGTGTGTGTGTGTGATGAGCTTTGCTTTGCTGCTCCTTTTTGAAGGATTCCAGTGTCTAATCCATATCTTCGCCGATAGATGCACAATCCTTTCTTTTTGGGGGGAATGCAGCATTGGTGCTTCAACTTTAGTGAGTTTGCAAATCAAAACGTTTACTTTGGAGTGTCACTATAATTCCTTGATGTTATGATTTCGATATCTTGGCGATATTTTGGTGTGATTAGGTTATAATTGCACAGATTCAGTAATCTTTTAAAGGAAAAGGAAGTCCTTGAAACCGTCTTACTAAAAGCCAAAGGGAGTGGTCCACGCCGACTTGTTATCATAGGATTATAACATTGATGTTGATTAGTCATAGATCCACATTTATCAATTTTAAATTGATTGATTTTCTAACAGATACAACGACATAGGAGGTACTACTGTCCTGTCCAGGAAAAGAGACTGGCCGGAAAGATGAAGATTGAGGAGTTGATGAAAGGATCCACTCATGAATTTTGGAAATTTGATAATCTCTTATGCATGTCTTATCTGCCTATCCCATCCATACATACTACATCTATATGCCTATTGGGAGGTCGTTTGGACCTAAATCAATCGTTGGTTGCACTACTGAGGAAGGGGATATCTAGGGCCATTACACGGGTCGATAAAGCCATCATTTTGGTATCAATTTTCACGAGAAAAAAGGGGTAGGATGTGATGCTGGTGTGACATGTTGGGCTCACTTTGTGTTTTTGCCTATCTGGGCTTCCCATTTGCACGGCTAGCAACCAGTGGAAGTGCCAAACCGTTGAATCGTCTCCTGGTGCAGTTAACTAGGAGTAGCTGATATTTACTTTTATCAATGATAACTGCTCTATTCTCGTGGTTATCAACCTTATCTACAGGTAGTGTTAGTGCATCGATGAAAGTCGATAGTTTTGTTAAATGAAATTTGATAAGTTTCGAGGGATCAGCATAGTTTTGTTAAATGAAATTTGATAATTTTTGAGGGATTAGTGAGACAGACAAGCGGTTATAGGCTTCTCGCTGGGGCTCATATAAGATAGCGGCCAAAATACTGAATAGAAAAAGTAGTATGCACATCCATATAACGAATTCTGTACCATTGGCGTATTACTGCTCCTCACTCCTATCAAGTCGTGGAAACACTTGAAATCTCGTTTGTAAAAAGTGCGAATATTAAGATGTCTGGAGGTAGATCGAGCTATGATATCTTCCTTTTATAGGTGATTAAGACAAGGTATCTTGATGGCAGCTAGAGACGATAAATGACCCATCACTCAACTGCCAGCTGCGGCTTCAATTTCATGTCCACAATTAATTAAGCCTAACTTACAGTTTCAAATCACCATTACTTCTGTTGGATTTTTGCACATGTCACCGTCATGTATGCTGGTTGTTCTCCAGCTAGCTGATCCTGACTGGCTAATTAAACTTAATTAATTGCTCTTCGCACTCGCGGCGGCGAAAACCTCAATGGGCATTTGGGCGACACATGTCTATATCATAGAAAAGGACGGCACCAACTTGTCACCTATCCATAGATCGCAATTTGATTAGTCCAGATCCCAGCATCACGAATGTGCAATGCAAGCCATCGAATTCACGATTTCATACTTTTGACGTAACATCCGAACCAAACATATCTGCCTGCAGTGCAACTCATGGCTCTTTTAATTCCTGCCCCACTTCAATTCACTGCCTCCCTCCTCAGTTGGAAATACCCTAGATATTTTTTTAATTTAAAGAAATTGTACGGTGGGTTACATGTTATCAACATCGTTTCACTTTAGGCTATGTAACATTGCCTATTATAGTTTAGACAAATTTAAAGAAATTGTACGGTGGGTTACATGTTATATTATAGTTTAGACCACCCTATCTCTCTTAGGCTTCGTTTGGTAGAGCTCCATCTCCTAAATTTAACTTCAAGAGTTGCGTTTAAAGTAGGGTCATGGAGCAGCTTAAACCTAGCTTTACCTCTCTAGTTCATTTTGTGAGAATGTTCCACCTAATCCCACTCACATTTTAGGTGAAACTGAAACTGTTTGGTCGGATTCTAACTCTAGGAGAGGTGAAGTTAGAGCTGAAGTTGTGCCAAACTTGCCCTTAATCCCTTGGGCCCTGTCTTTTCCCACAGGTTCTACCTTGCAACCTACATGTCCAAGTATTGGCAGCTAACAGATGGTGAGTTAGTGGAGACCTGAATACCTGATGCCCTCCAAGGCTATAATGAGGGTGTCTCATAAATTGCAATGAAGGTGGTGTCACCGTGACATGCACGATGCCTTCCTAATCAAGAGTAATATGGTAATGGGAAGATGCCAACAACTTACAAAACTGGACGGGACGGTGCTGTGCTTGAGCGGCAAAAAACCACTAATGACAAAGTTTTAAAAAAGAGGGTCAGAATTCTCAACATTCAAAATCATCATAACTTTTATCACTGATAGGAGTCTGAGTTACGGTGTACATCCTACCCACATGTCAATGACAAAGTCATGTGATTTTTGAGGATCCTGGTAAAAAGAAAAAAGTCGGATCAAAGTGCAATTAATGTACATCAACATTACCTAACCTGAAGCTAAAGTTTTGTCAAGACCCAATCTAAGATGCAATATTGGTAAGAAGACCTTGTCTACTGTGCTTGATAATTTGGAAGGCACACCCACATAACACTCACACAAGTGCTCCATCTTGATACCCATTTAGGGCCACTTTGAATCGCAGGAATGGAAAAACAGAGGAATAGGAAAAACACAGGATTCTGACAGGAATGCAGGTGTAAAATAGAGGATTGGAAAATACAGGAAAAACACAGGAATGACCGTTTGATTGGACCACAGGAAAAACGCAGGAATGGGATGAGAGAGATAGACTCAAAGGAATTTTTCTAAGAAGTTGGACCTCTTGCTAACTTTTCTCTAAAATCTCTATAGGATTACCCATTCCGTAGGAATTTTAAAGAATAGTATAGGATTCAATCCTTTGTTTCAAAGGGTTTCATAGGAAATTTTTCCATAGGATTGAAATCCTTCAAATTTCCTACACTTTTCCTACAAATCAAAGGGGCCCTTAACAATGGGAGACTATAAAGAAATTTGTGAACTTCATGGATTTTAATGAAGCAAAAGCATAAGTTTCTAGTGGTGATGCAGCTACTATTCCGTTCCACACACCGAATGCTCTTTCTCGTGTTTTATAAATATTACATAAGAACTCCCATCAATTTACTCTTCTGCTTATAAGCTGTAGTCAAAAGTTGAATTTTAAAATTTAATTTTGCAGTGATTTAGGGTTTTTCTCTATTGTAGTTTATTTTCGAGCAATTGCTTTTAAATTGTTAAGAGCACATATATAAAAGTTTTTATTCACATTTTTTTTCCTTGATAAGGCGTTATGGTAACCGAAAAGAGATACTCCATCCGTCCCATAATAAAAGGGATTTTGGTTGGATGGGACACATCCTACTACTATAGATCTGGACATACTCTATATACAGTTATGCATCACAATTTTAATCTTGATGAGTGAAGTCATACATGCACCAGTAAATTAACCAAAGGTGCTTCTTCACTCCATTTAGGAGTATTTATTTGGTCTTATATGATCTGGTCCCTGATGATCAGTATATCCGCCATGAATGATGGTTATCGTCTTCGGTTGTAAGGAAATCAATGGATATTGTGTGATCATTTAATTTCTTCATGCATACGTCTACATTGGTATTCACTGTGAAATGCCAAAAATGATCCCCACTTAAAATGGTCCACACACGTGCAACAACTGCTAGTGATGAAAAAAAACAAAAAAAAATGTTGACAGTAGCCTAGTATGCAGCTAAAAGTGTACCATAATAAGTAAAGTGCCGGACCACCGAGTCACCGACACAGCGAAACACATGAGGCTACATCTTCCAGAAAAGGAAACGGGAGAAGGGGAGCAAACTGGAATGTGATTCCATCAATGATAGCAAAAGATAAGCTTCGAATAGTGTTGGCTTAGGATAATTAACTATCAACTTAATCAGCCCCGGATAAGAAAAGATGAGGCTAATCTAGCTAAAGAAGGTGTTCCTATCCCTGTCTCTCTCCAGCAACCACGCAGCTGACAGTTACATGGCGCCAAAGCAATCATTTGCTGAGCTCACTGTATGTGCACAGAAATCTTTCTGCTAGGATTCTCTGCACCAGCCGATGGCTAATCTGGAATTCTGGATTGCTTGGCCAGATTTTCTCCCGAGTTACATAGATTCCATAAAGCGAAATCTTACATACACAATGAAAAAAAATGTTTGTTTCTATACCCCCGCCATCAAAGATAGCTATATCTTAAAACAGATGGAATAGAAAATATGTTAATATATTATGGCAAGGTTCATACTCACGTACAATTGTAGTACAAAATTATGGTATGGCATGAAATGTTTGGCAATGGATTATCAAAATTATAAATATTTGTGCAAACTTCAAAATGCCACTTAAAATTTGTGTAAAAAAAATTTATATAAAATTTTCTTGTAATACTTTACTAAAGCAAAGTTTCAAATATAAAACAGTTAATTTGTTTGTTTATATTCTTAAGTAGCTATCAAAAAAATATCAGATTATCTAATGAATCAATCAATTTAACCATCTCAAAAGGGGCATACGTCGTAGAATATGTTACCTTCACCCCACCGGGTTAATGTAACTTTCCTCCTCTATATTTTTTAATATCACACAACATTTCCTCACAATATTGCTATGAAATATTTTAACTTATCTGTCTTGACATACAAGTTATTTTACTAGTATTCTCTAAATATATCACAATTCTTTCATTGTTTTCTTAACTGCCGACAGGATCAAGAAATGGAATTGCTTGAATAGAAAAGTGAATCGCACAAAGTTATTGTTTAATATTTTTTTTTGCTGGGATTGTTTAGTATTTTAACTACGTACTGTGTATAATTGTTAAAATGGCAGAAATTTTACAGTCTATGCATTATTCTTAAAATGGTAGAAATTTTACAGTCGATCGACTATTTCAAGTATTAATAGATCGACATAGATATCAGTAATTATGTTTTTTGTGGGGTCATGTCATCGTATCCCCCCAGCAAATAATCTTGAGCAGGAGAATGATAAGTGCAGGGGAGTACTAACTTACTGTATTACGCCAAGATCAGAAAGGCCAATCTTGAAAGTATATGTTCTACGGCATAATATGTCACAGTACATATGAGCCAGATCGAACAATGTTCTTCACAGGCCGGGAAGGGAGAAACAGTAAAACTGGCATCCTTTTGTTGCAAAAGTACCCTATATCACTATATCAGTTGATCACAACCAAAAAAAATTCTGTGTTTGGGTACGTGTTTATCCTGTTGGGGAGGGTAGGATCGATCGGAGCAACGCAAAAGGCAAAGCCAAAAGGTTAAACAGAAAGAGGAGACACCAATGCAGCAATCGATGGGACCCATATTGAACGTACGGACCGCCCCTCTCGCTGACAAGGAAATAAATTCATTTCCACGTCACGGCGTGGAATGGCTAGCTTGGGATTAGCGCTATTTGATGGGACTTGTCATCAGAACCATACCTGCCCAAAGCAACAACAGAAGAAACAACAGGGAATTTTTTACTACCTCCGTCCCAAAATATAGCTATTTCTAGCACAGTACTTTGTCCCAAAATGAAGCTATTTTTCTACCTACCTTCTCCTCTCAACCAATCACAACCATTCTTTTCCACCTACTTTCTCTTTTCAACCAATCACACACCTTCTTCAATCATTCTCACCTACTTTCTTAATACCCGTGACAACCTTAAAAATACTTACATTTTGGGACAGAGGGAGTAAAAAAAAAAGAGAGAGAAGCTTAGCATTGCTGCAAAGGAAAATGTGCTCGTCTTTGTCTCTCAACCACAAGTCCACAACCAATTCGATGACCCGTCTACTGTACGCGGACGTTCCAAGCCGCAAGCTCTGAATTTCTCAGGCATGTCTCCCGGCCTCGATCTCCCTCTTTACCAGCATCAACAGTAGCACAGTGCACATAAAATGTTACAGTACGCCGGCCAAACGCTGTCGAAATTAATAGTACACGACATACATTCATTCATCCACCTATTATATCCGGCACATCACTGTCCATGAAACGTTTTTTTATACATAAAAAGAACATATGACAAAGCTACATTATGCTGCACGAGAGTGATCAATCTCACACCACAAGAATGAAGCAAGTGAGGTTAATTTCTGAGAATTGTTCCCCTGTTTGATGCCTACCTAGCTACATGATCGAGCTGTTCATGTCTGAACCTATGTATGGACGAGTCTTAAACAGAGGTGCTACATATATGGAGTACTTCCTCCGTCGCATTTTAAGTACAGCTATGAGTTTTCGTGCCCAACTTTGATTGTCCGTGTTATTTAATTTTTTTTTGAAAAAATTAAAAACATAAGTCACGCATATAATACTATTAATATTTTATCATCTCATAACAATAAAAATACTAATTAAAAAAAATTTAAACAAGATGGACGATTAAAGTTGGGCATAAGAACTTATGGCTGTACTTAAAATGATATGAAGGGAGTATATATATATATATATATATATATATATATATATATATATATATATATATATATATATATATATATATATATATGTAATGCAAGCACGACATGATCATAACACAGGTGTTTTAGAGTGTCACTGGAATGTGGGGCCGGGCACCCAGTGGGAGAGTCGATGGGGCCCAGGTGAAACTGACCCTGCGGCCGGTCGCAGGCACGCTTGCCTCTGCAGCGCACGTACGCAGGAGCACGTGGTGGTGCATGGGGGCAGTAGCTAGTCGACACGTGCAACATCGGACGCCGACATCTCGCACTGTCGCTCGTGTCAGAGGCGCCTGTGGCTGGCTTGAGCTCTTCGTCGTCGCAGTGCGCAGTCATCTAGTGCTAGTAGTAGTTGCTGTTCCTGTTGCTAGCTGGAGTAGCTGATGATGTGCTGCTACGCTCCCTCGTCTCACTCGATTTTACACTTTACAGACGCTCACTCCTACTCCCTCAGTAAAAAAAAAAAAAAAAAAGACAAACCCTGATTTCTGTGTCCAACGTTTGACCGTCCATCTTATTTAAAAAATTATGAAAAAAAATTAAAATGACAAGTCACGCATAAAATAATAATCATGTTTTATCATCTAACAACAATGAAAATACGAATTATAAAAAAAATTCATATAAGACGGACAGTCAAAGTTGGACACGGAAACCCAGGGTTTGCCTGTTTTTTTGGGACGGAGGGAGTACGTACCAACACCCTTTCTTCTTTCTACTCTTTTACTGCACTCGTTCTAATATAAATACAATCTAATATAAATAGAAGTATGACATATTTAAAACTTTTTTTAAAAAAACATATTTAAAACTACAAATCTAGAAAGACAGTTATTCATATTCATAGTGGTACAATACTATGTTACTTATATACTATGTTGCCTTTATATTGGGACGAAGGGAGTACATCTAAAACTTTTCACGGTGATTGGAAAGAGAAGTAAATTAAAACTACATATGATTGGTAGAAACAAAATAAAATTAAATAAAAAATGATTATGATGATTAAAATAGGAATTCAAATTGGTGCATAAATTTATTGTTACTATATTATATGTTTTTAGGACAAATTTTAAAATCATACTTTGAAAATTGATTCTACTCCGTTGCAGAATATAGCAACCTAAAATTGAATGGAGCATATATGAATCAGAATAGTCCTGTCCAGATTTGTAATAGTAGAATACACTCCATCCGATGATAGGTTCTTATATTCTGATACGGATACAGTATATTTTAAGACGAATGGGGCATAATGCAGATTGCATCAAAGGGTTGAGTTGATGGCTCCGTTCTCACTTTTCCCTCTCGATCGTGTGATAATGGCCAATCGTACGTATAAAAACATCCGTACATGCCTGGAGATGCGTGTGCACATCAGAAGACGTAGGCGTGCGTGCGTTCGTGTGACTGGCGTGGCATCATTCATGTCGTCGTGTGGAACGTACGTACGTACACCAGCGCCTGTCTTTGCGGGTGGTTGGCGTAGTATGGGCGTGTTGCTCGCCATGTTCAATCATGCGTGCTCTCTCACACACACAAATGCACACTCTCTACACAAATGTACTACACTCCCTGTCTCTGTTTCGCTCTGGATGCTTCGTCTCAAGGATGTGACTGATCTGATAGCGTGCATTCAGTCCCATGTGTGCTTCCTCATAATTTCGAGCCCTAGCTGTCTACCTGGTTGGACATACGACCTCTTCTCATAGCTACTTCAATCGATCGACTCGCTCATCGATGGCGATCGCTTGGCTCTAGCTTATTTGGTCGGTGGACAAAAAGCCCGGGCCGGCCTGTACGTCCACTCTTGCATGTGTTACGTTACAAACACTACTACTACTACTAGAAATGAAGCATGATCATGCATGTTGATCTCTCACAGATACTCCACTTCACTACAGATCGATTAAGCGTACGTCGAATATAATCAAATATATCGATCACGTCGTGTAACCATCATGCAATCTTGACTTTGTCGGTCGCTAGGGGCCAAAGGCCAGGTAGATTGATTAAGAAATGCTGTGTCGGTTGTAACCCCCCCCCCCCCCCCCCCCCCTGATGATCCGGAGTAACGGGCCACGCCACATGCACTGCCCCCATGCACCACACGAGGTGAGATCAGTAGTGACACGCACGCACGCATCGATCCTAGCTATTGGCAAAACGGCAAGCATGCCAATTAAGCCGCAGTCGTCCATGCCTGCCCCGTCTCCTGCTCGCGTTTATCACTACTCGTAATCAGACGACGGAGTATTATGTCTCTAGTTGTCGTCTGCCTCTCTCGCGCGAGAGGTCGTGGAAAAGCCGGGCATTGCGGCGTTGTATCGGGTCGTGGAAATGCAGCGATTGCGCGCGTCGTCGTTGTAACGGCGCGCGGGAGACGAGACGAGACGAGAGAGAGGCCCGGGGCGACAGAAAGTCAGCAGGAGTGACATGACAATGAGGGCCCAGCGCAGCTAGCCGGCCGACCGACATGACCACCCCCATGGACCCTTTCTACTCGGCCTCAACCCTACTACTCCAGCCACTGTACCAGCGTACTCCATCGATCCATCCATCTAGGAGCAGCCTGCATGCAGCTTGTCACGACGCAATGTGCGTGCATCCGTCTCATCTGCACGTAGTATGTCTTGACTACTGCTGCTGCAATTGGATGGGAGAGGTCGTCGAGACGTTTTGTGGCATGGGCCGTGCCCGGGGGATGGGTGGATGGAGTAGTGAACAGTGTTGGTTGGTCGATCGATCGATCGATCGATGTCTTTCCTCTGCAAGAGTATGTAAGATGTCTCGGTCGATCGAGGTAGGGCAGGCAACAACTTTTCCCGCGGTACAGGTTGACAGGACGTGAAACTAGGGGAAAAAAAAGGGCAGGGGAGGAAGAGATGTGTCATAAATAAAGACTGGCTTAGCTGCTGGCTCAACTGTACTTTGCAGCCAGTGGGTGGCCTTGGCCTTGATTTGTGTGGTCACCGGCCGCATCCGCATGCATGCATGTGACCATATGTTCCTCGCGCAAAAAGTTGGGGGCAGACGGTGCCAGAGACGCATGCATGCATGGCTGCTTTCCTTTCCTCTCCTGCTAGCTTGCCTCTTTTCAACCTTGAACTCTCTCTTCTCTCTGTGTCTCTGTGTGTTCTTTTCCAATCTCCATCCATCCATGCATGGTCGATCTGCTTGTTGATGCTTGCATGATTGGCACACACAACCCGGTATACTAGTATGTGTCGAAAATTAATGGAGTAGAGGAGCGCTCGATAAAAAAAATATACATGGAGCAGGTGCAGCAATAATTGTGTGCGATGGGACACTACTGGCAAAGCAGAGGGACGGAGAGGCCGAGGGGTGGCAAAAGGAATGGGATACGTCCGTGTCATGGGCGTGCGTACGTACACGACGCACGCACAGGCCGGGGCCGGCGACAGAGACAGAGACGACCTCAAAACGCGCACGCACAAACACAAGTGATCGGAGCGGAGTAGTAGTACGAGCTTGGAAAAGAGCTGCACGCACGCACGCACGCACGAGCACAGAAGAGGTGTGGATGTGATGTGTGCGATACGCTCTCCCGCACCGCAGGCAGCTGGGCAGGTAATAGTACGCGCCGCGCCGTGGGAAATTGGGAAGCGCGCGCGCGCGACGACCACCAGCTGATCGATCAGAATTCGATGGCTGCGCGCTTCCATCTCATCCGCTACTGCTGCTTGCCTGCAGTGCATGGGCATGGGCAATGGGCAAATGGCCGGGCGCGCTGATGCAACTCTCCCCGTGTGTAAGAGAAGAAACAGCAGCAGGTAAGGTAGGCAGAGAGAGGGCAGTAAGTGGGGAGAAGAGATCTCCAGAGCTGAGGCAGGAGGACCAGTCAAACGTCATCTCCAAGGCCGGAAATCATAAGATCGACGGGGTGCAGTGATGTGTCAATCAATGGGATTCCCCACTTTCGGATCACTTCACGTCCGTCTCTCTCTCTCTCTCTCTCTCTTCGACAGCTCCTATAATCCTCCTATGCAAACGCGCACATAAAGCTGGCACGGTTGGGAACTTTGGGGAGTGGGTACGGGGTCTCCCCTTCAATTCTCACACCTAGGAGTAAGCGGTATTTGTACTCTCCCTTCTCACTTCTTCGAGCAAGTATAAGAGCAAATTTAATAGTATAGCCCACTACTAACTCTAATTCATTTATAGCCGATCTAAAAACTAATTCATACAACATTTGCTTACTATACTATTAATATATGGTCTCATCTGTCATACACACACTGCGTCTTAGAATCCGTACTGCAGCTAGCTACATATCTGTAGCGCACTGCTCTTCTCTCTCATCTTTTATCTCATTAAAATATGTTTATAGCTGGCTAATAGTCTACTATTGTACCTGCTCTAAGCAGAGAGCAATAAGCCTACTATAAGAACAAGGCTCATAATACAAATCGATTTGTTGACAGTAAGGTTCTCTGCAACCTTCTCTCAGCCCACCTATATACTCCAGTTAGCTCTTTACAATTAATATAGGGCCTACTTATCTCTCTCACAGAGTTTCTTGGTTCTTGTGTCCAAACCGACTGTAAGTTTACAGTATGCTTCTCCCCTCTCTCCTCTCTTCTCTCCTCCACCTCAGTATTTAGGCTGTGTTCAGTGGTGGGTGTTGGGAACCCATCACCCATGCATGGATAACAGAGCAGTTCATTAGCGTGTGATTAATTAAGTATTAGCTATTTTTTTTTCAAAAATGGATCAATATGATTTTTAAGCAACTTTCGTATATAAATTTTTTGCAAAAACACAAACCGTTTAATAGTTTGAAAAGCGTGCACGCGGAAAACGAGATGGGGGATTGGGAACTCCTGGTATCAAAAATAGCCTTAGTCAGCTTACAGCCTCCTATTATACTTGCTCTAAGCTTACATGGAGGAGAGAGATAACAAAAAATCAAAATTGTTGGCTCTCATACAAGAGCTAACTTAACACAAACTCCAACACAAATACATTAAATGTATAATTGAGAGATAGAGAGAGGAGAAGAAAATTGTAGCCAACCTTATAGCTAATCTATTATATATGTTAGCTTTAAGAAAAGCTAATAGTAGGAAGTGAGCTCTACTTGTAGCCAATTCTCAATCGCTTTCTGTCCGCCTTGATCGCTATTGACCCAGCCACACACGCGATATGACGTTTCTACCCTTCACAAGTACAAGTAGAAAGCATCACAATGAAGGGTAGATGTGAGGGGTAGAAATGTCATATCGCGTCCGTGGCTAGGTCAATAGCGATCAAGGCTGAGGAAAAACGATCGAGAATTGATGAAAGTGTTATCAATGGGAACGAGGTGAACTTTGGGTGCTACTTTCGGTGCTATTAAAGTGAACCGGTATTTTTCGGTGCTATAAATTAAAAACATGAACTTTCGATGCTATATAACCAATTTTGTCTTTCTTTTTCTTATATAATGTGTGATAGTATGTAGGAGTATGAAAATTACATCTACTCTTGAAATATTTACCATGTAAGTTTTAAAATTTATAATATGATTAAATATGTTTTTTTTCTAAATATACAGCTAATCCTTTTTATTATTTGGGCCGGAGAGCGCAAATCGCGTTGTGCTACGAAAAGAGTGTCACACTGTCACTAAAAGGACAATATTTTTTTTTCTTTTGACACCTTTGGGATTTGCATTCTTCTCATACCTCGACTAGTTTGTTCCAGGCCAATACATACGGCGTCACAGATACTTTTTTTTGCCGGACTTCCGCGTCACATATATATATGGGCAACTCCATGAAAACCAGTAGCCAGCTCGACCGCGCACGTTAGCCAACCCCGCGGAGGCCCGGATGAATGTACTCCTACGAATAAAAGAGCAGCAGATGGTGGGGAGGGGAATCGATCCACGGATCGACCCGCTCGCACCGGGAAGTCCGCTTGTCCCCGTGGGATCTGACGTGCGTGCGCGTAACACACAGTTCTCTACTCGATCACAGCTCTCGATCGTTATTTCAACTCTCGTTATGTTTAGCAGAATCCGTACGTCGATTTATACGGCGTGACAACGAAACGACGCCGCCAAACATCAGGTACTACGTACGCGCTGTGTGTGTCAGCTGCGCGACGCCGTCGTTACATGATCAATGCCATTATTATTTCTTCCATTTGCGTCCGCACTCCCTGCCGCGCAGCAGCCAGAGTGTTTGTGGTACTAACAAGTATAGATAGTACTCATCCTCCCCCTCCATGCTGCAGCAATCGATAGTGATTAATATACGTGGTCTCAGTTGCCCGGCATGCAGTCATCCATTATCCAATCCGTGGTTAACTGCCCGGCGGCGGTACAACAAAACCGTTGTCATAGCCAGCTAGCCACTTACTACTACGCCAGTCATTTACTCCACTGGTACGTGCCATAGCTGCTACGCCTGCACTGCGATGCAAAGAGATCCCATCTCCATCGATCGATCAGGCCAAGCCAAGCCAGCCCGGGCCCTCGCGGTTGCGTCGCATGCGCTAGCTGCTTCTGCTTTAATCGATCGAGATCCCTCTCCAAATCCAATTATACCAGGAGTAGTAGTAGGAGGAGGAGTATATACTTTGTACAGTACAATGTTGGACGCTGCAGGTAATTAATCAACCCACCCCTGAATCCTGATGAATCGGACGAGTGGGAGCCTGAGGTAGCGGCGCGGCGCAGCCGGCGCGGGCGCGTACGGATCATGAGTTTGCCACGAAACTACAGTGACGTACACTGCTCACTCAGTCACTAGCATTGGGCAGTAGTACGAGCGGAACAGGGAGGGGGCCTGGGTTGCATGTCGTTGGATCATCAAGGGGGACGGGGGAAAAGCTCTCACTGATCACTCTCACTGACTGACTAGCCGGGCCCCGCGTCCTAAAATTCTGTGCCTCGTGGATTAATGCCTGCCCCCAACCTTCCTGCACTCCACTGCATCCAACGTCCGCTAAGCAGTAGGAGTAGTACTAGTACCACTCACAAAACCCCACCGCTGCCCCACCGCCCCACCGATCCTTTAGCATTGCTGCTCAGTACTCTCTCTATCAAGCAACTACCACTGCCAGTCCCCGGTCAGGCAAGGCAATCACCGAGTACGTACGTGTCTCTCTACCTCATCACTTACCGTATCTACGTATAGTACGGAGTACATACTGTATAGCTTAGCGATGCATGATGGGATCGATCGGGCATATGCAGATGCAAGGATCGAACACGAGAGTCGCGGGGAGACAAGGGCAAAGTAGGTAGGAGTACGATACAAGAGGAGAGGAGACGAGGCAGATGGATCGGCGCGGGCGAAGGCGACGAAAGCGAGCGCGGAGGGGAGGGAGGCGGCCCCGCCCACGCGGGGGGCTTTAAATTGCGTTTAGGCAACAGGTCGGCTCCGCGGAGGGCAGGGCTGCGTGCGCGGGGGCCAGCGGCGAGGCGTGGATTGCGTGTTCGCGTTTGCGTGCTCGCGTTTCATGCATGCATGGCCTATCTGCCTGCGGGCTGCATCCCTGCATGCATGCGCCTCCGGTCGTTTGGCTAACGGCGCGATTCCCCGTAACTCCACTTGCGTACAAACACCATCAGTGTTTACGTGCGTGCGCTACAAACCCGATCGTTGACGGTTGACATTGCCCGGGAACAAGCAACTTTTTTGCTCCGCTACAAATTAATCCGCGGACCATGCACGAGGCTCGATCGAAAACGCTCAGCCTCGTCAGACTTTTCCACGGCTCCCGTGGTGCAAAGCTAAAGGAGGACCTACCGGAGATAGGGCGGCGCCTGATTAGACTTCTGCCTGGCCCAGTTCCGTCCGTGTAAGAACAATTCCTATGTTTACCAACTACCCGATCCCCCATTTGCCGTTGGAAATATTCCACTCCCTCATACCCCGGACATGAACAACACGGACGGTGTCCCCATCGTCCACTCGAACAATAGAGAATGAAAACACACAGCACAAACATACTAGTCCATGGCCCGCATGTCATATCTTCCATTCTCTATCCCGTCGCCCACCCTTCTGTATCCTCGTCGCTCTTTCGTCTTCACAAGATACACGGCCGCCACCACCCTTCCCTCCAAAATCGTTGCCGATGTCCACTAATGCCACGTCACCAATAGAGCATGCCGACGATCAAGCTCCCAACGGTACAGATCAAGACAGACTATGTGGGCGTGCTCCTACCCAAGCAGACCAAGGAAAAGCATGCCGGGTCCAATGAGGATGAGCTCATTGGCGATAGATCCGCTTGGCATCAGTGATAGATCTACTTACAGAGCTTGCCAGAGCCGTAGCTTCTCCAATGTGTATGCGCCTTTTGCAGGGCATGAGCGTCCCAAGAAAGGCACACACGGTTCTAGCTGAGCTAGCGGTGAAATTCCAATGTGGCCTAATAAGGACACTCGCTCGCCACGTTGTTGTGTTACACAGGACATACAAGGATCCCTTCAATGCCATTACTACTGTATAGGACCATATACCTACACCTGCTTCAGAACACATAAATTTCGCTGGATTTTCATAGGAATTAGCTCAAATTCCGCAAAGTTTTAAGAAATTTCTCAATTACTAAGAGGCCTAACTTATGAATAGATATTATATGCCACTCCTAAATTTGATCATGAAGAGTCTACTTATTTGAATTGATTGTGGCATATAAGAAAAAAAAGAATTTGAGATTTTAGAATTAATTTAAGATTTTGTATTGTCCTATTTTTCAGCCAAGCTTTTAAACCACTAAGGATAGAAATATAAAAGTCTCATCTAAAACTTATTTTTCTTTACTATGGTCATTTTGTCTTCGACAGCTGTAAGCCCATACAATGCACAGAATATCATCGGCTATATACACTGTTTATTTCAGTTTAGTCTTCGCTCATTAATATCGTTTTTGACATTGATATGGTCTTCTAAATGCATCTTCGACAGCTAAATATTACTTCTTCCGTCTCAAAATAAGTGTAGTTCTACACCGTTCATATTCAACGTTTGACCGCTCGTCTTATTTAATTTTTTTATAATTAATAATTTTATTATTAACTAGTACTTTATGTGTGAATAATTCTTTTTAAAAAGTATATATTTTAAAAATAAGACGGACGGTCAAACGTTATACACGGATACCCATAACTGCACTTGTTTTGGGACGGATGTAGTACTATGTATCAAATAGACATAATATTTCACCGCTATTCACGATTTGTAATTTGTTTAAAATGGAGATCGTCCCTAGGACAAACCAATGGCGTGTAGATTATAGATATAACATATTAATTTGTGAATGGCAGATCTGAAATTAGACCGATCGAGCGCTCTTCAGTGGTAAATAGTAAGGAGTTTTGCTCCTAAAATTTAAGACGACGCGCGCCTGCATGTACGTACAGACAGCTAGCGCGTCTGTGCGCGCGCTCTAGTGGGCAAGTCGCGTCGAAGCAGGGCATGCATGAGTTGCAGTGGCCACGGGGATGTAGGTGAGTACAGTACAAGAGGTGTAGAGCTGTACGGAGTACATGTAGAAGAGTGAGTGTTGAAGGCCAGAGGCAGGCATGCAGGAGCACACAGAGATCTGTTCAGCTTCCACCGGCAGGAGCAGCAAAAATTTACGAATCACTATCTTCGTCGCTTTAAGTTTTTCTTTGTGATATTTGATCATTTATCTTATTTAAAAAATTTTAGAAATATTATTTATTTTGTTCGTGACTTGCTTTATTATCAAAAGTATTTTAAGTATGACTTATTTTTTTATATTTATACTTTTTTTTAAATAAAATGAATGGTCAAACGTTGTAAAAAATCAAAGTAACATCTATTATGGTATTATGGGATAGAGGCTATAAAAGTGGCAATGAAATATTGCTGCCGTACGGTGCATTTATACATGCATGGGTGTAATTAACGAACCAACGTGGCATCTGCCGTTTTTGTTTGTAGGGGACCAATGAACCTTATCCCGCTACTGCTACAAGTGGTTAGGCAGAATTACCAAGGGCAGCCCTTCTTGTTACATCTCTCACCTTCTATGACAGCTTTCTTGACAGGAAAAAAGGAATGGAAATAAATGTAATTTCACCCCGTTACCTTGTTTCACCGATATATGGGTTTCTCCTATTTTCAACCAAATTATTTCTTGGAGTTAGCACAAATAGCATTAGAAATGATGCGATTAGATATGGCTGGCACGGTAGCATGTCTATCATATATAGACCGGTGGCTAGGAGGCTTTCTTCCACATCTATCAATTCTCTGGAAAGTTATGTACACCGTTGTGTCAAGACACACATACTTTTGTGAGGGTACATATACTACGAAGTGCTTTCTTCTATTTTCTTCTTGATTTATTTATTTTTCCTTTTTATTTAACTTTGATTTTTTTAAGGCTTTCTATTTACTGGTAAAGAAAGACTAGGGATCTTCATGAACATATAAAGGGAATTAAGGGGGAGCCGGCATAGCGAAAGTGGAAGACAAAATGGTTAAAAAGAGCACTCAAGAGTGGGTGCCATCACTGATATAGATTTACTGCATTACAATAAAGTGACATTGTAGCAACAGTGGTATGAATATGCTCCAACATTTCACATGGTAGTACCTATTAGTTGTAGCAACAACGTCTAATTTTAACATGAAGTGAAGTACGGCGGTGTTTTACTGTAGTCATTTATCAGACAGTTTGCTCTGATCGATAAGAGTAAGATGGTAGGAAGAACTACTCCCTTCGTCCCAAAATATAAATACAGATGTCCAGATTTATAGTTAAAAATACTTACATTTTAGGATGGAAATAGTAGTTAACACACAACACTATACACCTCCTTTATTTTAGATGTGTTGGCGTCTGAAAGAAGACCCATGCTAGTTAGACAGTTTCCTTATAACTTTTTTCATATTTTAGTTGGTTATCGTTATTACGAAGGAGACAGATCGAGGTTTGTCCTAGGATCCAAAGTCTTCTTCTTTATATATTTTAATCATGTCTCCTTTATATATATTTTAATTGTGTGAGGCATGCAGAGGCCGAAGATGTACAATTGTACACCATTTTTCCGTTAGGCCTTGCGGGCTGGTCCGAGCACCAGTTGTGTAACAGGCTCTCCCGTATGGTGGAGAGCAAGCAAAACCAGAGCAGACATAGCGAGAGAAAAGGGGGATTTCTCACATGCCTGGACCTATATATTTCTCTCTCATGTTGCTTTCTCATGAGCAGCCGCGTGTTGGGGGATTTCACCCGTACGCGCGCCCGCCTCCGAGTTGGACGTGAATGTGCCAATGTGCCATGTGAAATTTCGTTCCGCGTCCGGTACATGCTCCGTATCAGTTCGGCAGGAGATTGACAAGCGGATTAACGGTGGCTAATCTCATAGCTAGTACACGTACAGTATTTACTGTAACTAGCTTGGATCTGGGTAGTATACACACACACACACACACACACACACACACACATATATATATATATATATATATATATATATATATATATATATATATATATATATATATATATATTTATTGTAACGGAATACCGTGGGTAGCTGCCCTCTATTTCGAATGGGCCTACGTGCCACGGCGTGGCCGGCCGGACGTCGCCTGTGCTTATTATGCTCGTGATAGTAGTAATTATCGATCGGCCCTCCTGACAAGGAATTTTCACGCACACGTACGTACATGTGTGGTTGCCAATCCGACGGCCAGATCGATCGACCAAGCTACAAGACGATACATGTGTGGACAAAACGTCTCTTCAGAAGATGCCATGCATGCTCGATCACACACATCTAACATTGCAGCCGCTGAGAGACATGATTTGTGCGTGCATATCTTCGAACATCGCCGTTCAATCTAATCTAGGAGTAGCTTATGTATCCTCCTGATGCATGATGCTTCGCATAAATGAGCAACACATGCATATCTTAATTAATTAACTAATCCCGTCAACTAACACGACACTGGCCGGCTACTCTCTGTCCAAATCCAAACGGTCAGGCCTACATTTTCCCGTGGAAACGCGAAAAGATTACACATTAATATATAGAAGAAAATATTTTTTTTATACACCACGCAATTAGCCAAACCGGCTTATGCCAGGTAAGACAGAAAAAGCAAAATGAAAAAAACAAAAACAGAAGCTTATAAAACTATGGCGGCTAAACATAAACTCCAAATAGAGGGAAGGGTCGGGCCAAGTCACGCTACACTCCCAACAAGTCCCAAAAACGATAATGCCAACTAAAGATCATAGATAACCCTCCGAGTGGATGGACTTCAGCATCATTGAGACCGAAGAGAGTGTACAGTCGAAAACTATGGAGTTTCGTTCCTTATTACGTACATAAATGCTATGGTGTACATTAATACATACTGTTTCACTGATCGATCGTTATGCATGCATTGTGAACTATTACCTCCGTCCTAAAATATTATTTTAACCCATTCTAGAACAATTAATTTGGACAGAACCTCTATCCAGATTTATTGTCCAAATTCTATCCTAAATAGCAATATTTTGAAACAGAGGAAGTACACTGGGATCATGGAGACCATGCATATATGCAGCATGGATGCATAGCCGCGCCGAGCAACAATCTGCTGCCAGAGGCAAGCAAATTAAGGCGGCCGGCAGATAAAATAAAGGAAACGGCGAACGTTTGGTACGGCGGCGTGGCTGCTGCAGGTTTCTGATCGATCTCTTCTCTTCCATGCACGATCGAATCACCTTAACTTCGTGTCACAGGCCTCTGCTGCTGCACGTAAGTACTTCTACTCCGTAAGACATGGGATGGCGACTGTGGCACGCATACCTTGGGCGCCGCCTACCACATTTAGGGCACAACTAATTGCGAACAGTGCCTAATGTCCCTGCAACACAAAGGTGGGTTAATACCACTGTTTCCGTTTGTCTCCACATCAGAAGCAGCTACAGGGATTCTGCGTGTTACCTTTTGACCATAGATAACTTCCACCGTTCTTTTTAACTTGACACTACAAGTAATTGTTATAAAAACTTTGACAACGTACTCATCTTTTATTAAAAATTATAAATACTAAAAAGAGGTTGTATTATCAAAGTGGAGTACTTAATTTATAATCATCAAAACATAATTCTACTATTTCCATTCATCAAAACATTAATTAAGAGTTTTACTTGTGGAAAGATAAAATCTCACTAATCAACAATGTCAAGTATATGGGAATAGAGGAATATTTAACTAGGCAAATTAAGTAATCATTTTTTTCCTATTTGACCAAACTAATTAATACATTGGAGGGATTCCAGTTATAGGCTGTCTACAAAAATCGATTTTCACAAATGATCACTTATAAGATAGGGAAAATTGTAACCAGCACTGCTTGTGAAAAATAATGTCCATACTAAAAGATTATGCGAAGTCCCATACCCCTCTCGGCCATGCTAAGTCCTTTACTCCTCTCTTTCTGGCTCCCCAACCCTACACCTCACCTGCTGCCCAACTCCTCTCCTCCCTCCTCTTCTCTCTCCAGGCCATTAGCGCTTCGGCAAGCGCCTGCATCCTCCATCCCTAGCCCAGTCCGAGCGCCGGTGAGCTAGTCGAGAGAGGCAGTGGCGGTGATGTCTAGATGTGGTAGATCCATCGATGACGTGTGCGGATACGGCGATACCGATGCCTAGAGGTGGCGTTGGTAGGATCTGGTGGTGATGAGTCGTGTGGTGGCGGATCCGGCAGAGACGAGTTGTGTGGCGGTAGATTTGGCAGTGGCTAGTTGCTAAGGCGACGGATCTAGTGGAGACGAGTCGTGCCGTGGCAGATATGGTGCTAGCAAGTCACGCGGGTCAACGTGCGAGCTCATCCACGCGGGTGGTGGGAGAATCCAACCGTGAGCTTGTCCACGACGAGCGGCGCAGACAGATCCACGCACAAGCTCCATAACGCCAGTGAGCTCATCCAGCGCTGATGCGGCGAGCTCGTCCATGGACCATGGCAATGGTCTCAAAATGGCCTGGACTTTTTATTGGCAAAACCATTTTCGTTGGTCGTCTAAACATAGCATTTTCGCTGGTGGTCCGCTTAAGAGATCCTCGTGCAAAAAGTTGGTTTTTTGCACGCTGTTGTTAAGCCTCATGGGAAAAACAACTTTCACTGGCTTATCATTGCTGGCGGCAACTTTAACCGCATGTGAAAAATGAATCTGGCTACCAGCGATTTCTTCTTTAATTTTATTAGTGTTTAGCCACTTGTATTTAAGGCCCTTTGTTCTTGAATAATTGATATTGGAACTATTCAAGTTTAAACTTTAGCAAGATATAACCTTCTTCTTTTTTAAAAAAAACGTCCTTTTAAAAAAATTGTAACCTAGAGAAAATATGTTCTATTAATATATTCCGATCAACAATCAATCTACAACGTTGTATAGAAATTGCACCAATATATCTCATCTCAAGTAGTGCTTCCTGCAATTAAGGGTGTGTTTAGATCCCAGAAATTTTTGGCCAAAAATGTCATATCAAATTAAATGTGGATGAAAAAACCAATTACACAGTTTGCATATAAATTGCGAGACGAATCTTTTGAGCCTAATTGCGCCATGATTTGATAATATGATGCTACATTAAACATTTGCTAATGACGAATTAATTAGGTTATAATAAATTTGTCTCGCAGTTTACAGGCGAAATCTGTAATTTGTTTTGTTATTAGTCCACGTTTAATACTTTAAATGCGTTTGTATACTTTAAATTTTTTTTTTGGCCAAATAACTAGACACGACCTAAATGTTAGTGTCATAAAAATCAACTAAGCCAGTACGCACCCTTGAAACAATGGTAAGAACAAAATCTCTACCTACAAGCAATAAATGAAGAACTAGATATATATACACATGTTCTAAAAAAAAGATATATATGCACATGGATGTGAGTGATCAGGATCGATATCGTGGTCATGAAGATGATGACAGGAATTAATGCTAACTGTGACTTTCTTTCTTCTTTGTTTTTTTTTTTTTTTGGTGAAGGAAACGGCAAAAGCTTATTTGCCATGGTTAGCGAGTTGTGACTGTACGAAGGTGGTTCCATTGTCAGTAGTCTTTTTGTTTGGAATGAGATGTGATGGACGAGAGTCGAGGAGGACAGCACTAATTCATCGCAAGAGCAGTAATACAAATGGCATCGAATATGTAGAAAAGATAATCCTACGACAATTCAGCACTTAAACCATTTGCATGACCGAATTTGTCAAACAAAGAAATTGGCGCACTCTAAGTACCGATTAGTAAAAAAATTGTCAAAGATAAAAGTAGCTTTTCATGCATGCGTAGACAATTTTGATGTTTATATTGGACTACAAAATGAGATTCACAACATGAAAACATCACCTTAAGTTAGTAAAATCTATTGTAATTAAGGGCAAACAGACCAGGCCCTATATATAGTCAACTAAGTTGCTATCGTCTACATATGCAACATGTCTAAAACTGAAAACGACCCTAAGTAAATACTACTCATCTAGGCCTCTTTTAAGTTAACATTAACTCAACGAGAAAAATCAATCCCCTCATATATATATACACCTTGACACGACTGTGTGAGTATACATGTATCATCGAACACTTGTTGAAGCCAAGAACAAAATATTCTAGCCAAATTAGTGGGCTAGAAAAGAAAAAAAATGAAAGAATAAATAGAGAGAAAAGATCTAAACATATTAAGACGCATTGATATATGTATTGAAACATATATACTCCCTCCGTCCCCAAAAATTTGACGCCGTTGACTTTTTTATACATGTGTTGGCTGTTCGTCTTATTTAAAAATTTTAAGTAATTATTAATTCATTTCCTATCATTTAAATTTATATATACATATAGTTTTACCTATTTCACAAAAGTTTTTTTAATAAGACAAACGGTAAAATATGTTTAAAAAAGTCAACGGCGCCAAATATTAGGGACGGATAGAGTATTTTTTAAGGGGAGGGGCATGTGCGGTCACCCATCTCACCAATGCATAGGGATCAACCTGCATTCGTCTACACTCTCCAGTGATCCCTGTCCCCATCCAACCTCTCTTGATGATCACTCTTTTTCACACCTCACGATTGTATATGTGTCAAACTATTCCATGATATCGGTGACCTAGACACCAACAAAACTTGCACCAGTGCATAACCCTGTATCTTAGTATCTAGAACCCACACCCTCTCCTCTACCTCCCGTCGTCTTAGTCGCTCCCTTTTTCATGCCTGGTGTAACCATTTAAGCTTCGTGCACCTCATTCATCGTGTTATAAAGGTTAGCAAATTTTTTGGAAGAATAAGTACTAACCTTTCCGATCTTGCTAGCCATTGATAAATCTAGATGTATGTCAAATAAAAATACATGAACACACGGTATTTATAAGCAAGATTTTACCAAAGCTTATATCACGGAACTATGATTATATATACATATGGTCACTGCTCTTCAACCAACATATAATCCATAGCCTCTACCATCTTATCTTTGCGTGCATGCCTTCACAACATTGTAATCATCATAGTTACTACTGTGGTTCCCCTTCATATATATCTAAAGTGACTCTTTCATTATATTATAACTACTAAAACTATTATATTCAACACCTATTCTTATATATGGCTTCGTCCACATTTCGAACCTTATTTATTTAATTTTTTTAGTACCCTTTTTCCAATCTTGTTATCTTCTACTAACTTTTAGTAACATGTTCGCTTGTTTGAGTTGTTTCAAAAAAGAATTTAAGTGAATGTTTTTTTTGAGACCGAGAGTGAATGTTTACTGCATACATGTATGCCAATGCATACTCATTCACTCCGTCTATCCAATTATATTTAAGGTGGGTGTAATGATGTGTTTTGCATGAACTGTGACATGTGTCCACCGAATCCTGCTGACTGCATGCCCTGATCATGTTCATGTACTGGCGTAATATGTTCCTGCTGCTGTCGAGTGTGTACCATGCATGGCGACTGCAAGGCATGTGCCAAGGATTAAATCGATCGATCTGTGTGGACTGTATCAACTTCAAAGGTGAATAGTGCATTTGTGTGTAAAAAGCTAGCTTAACATATTGCAGCTACTACAAGCATATCCACCTGCCTTTGACTCAGCATATGAATTTCAGACTTTGAAATTTGAATGTTCCAAAACCTAAAAATTAATTAAAAAATCAGCCTCCCCAATTAGAAAAACAACAAAATATAAAAAGGTAGAGAAAAACAGGCGAGTTAGCTAGCTGCCTTGAGGGGAGCAGGTTGGAACATGGAGAGAAAGCCCTTGTTAAGGGGAACAAATTAGCTTTTGGTTGTCAAAAAGCTAAACTTTGACTCCTCCGGCATGCATGCAAGTCGGCAGCCGCTAGGCTACATATATCTCACCGATTTTACGACATGTCACTCATCGTGTTTCAACCGTGCAAGCATCGTCAATTTCTCACGTTTGCATTGTACTCACCCCATATTTTAATACATGGCGCCATTAACCTTTTGACTAATGTTGACTATTCGTCTTATTCAAAATTTTTACTAATGTTTGACTATTCGTCTTATTCAAAATTTTTGTGTAAGTATAAAAAAATTTATGTCATAAAACATTTGATGAAAATCAAGTCACAATAAAATAAATGATAATTATATAATTATTTTTTAATAAAATGAATGGTGATAAAAAAGTCAACGGTGTCATAAATTAAAATACGTAGGGAGTACTACTGCTTGATGACTTAGCTTAATTTGCTCCCAAGCATTCTCTGGCTGCATGTGGAACCCACTCTTGAATCCGTGCAATCAAGCAAATTAATTAGGAGCCTCAACAGCAGCTTTCATAGATAGATATATAGGCTTAGTTCCATTTTCTCGGCGGACAAAGTACTCCATAAGAAATTCTTTCCCTTGACTAACTTTGTTATAAAAATTAAACATGTCCAAATTAATTAGATAGTTTGTCGACTTATCTTGCTTGCTTGTGCGCTCGAGTCGGATGGTGATCTGACGAGACAGTTAAGTTGGATCGATCGAGCTGCAATAATTAGGCCGAGATGTTGAGATATCATTAGGATTTATTTGGTACTACATATTAGCTGAGAGCAACAGTTGAACCGATCAATGTGTGTGTTGAGCGTGAAGACTTCGAGTACTTAATTAGTTTTTCCCCTAAAAGTATTCGTAGGATATTCTAGAAACATTAACAAACTAAGATACAAATCATAAAGGGCCAATAATTTAATTAATATGTTTTTCAGAATTAATAAATCGTGCAGTGAATATGGATTTTGATTACTTAAGTTTGTTCCTTTACACGGATACGCCATGACCAAGGTTTAATTAATTTTTATCGTAGTACATTATATTTACGATGATCTTTAATAAGTAGTTTTCTACTATATATTGATATTATCACTAATATAAGTGATTTTTAATCATTAATTTATAAGTTCTACTATCGATAGAAAAATATATTCTATTGTTAATAGTTAAAATGGTAGTAATAATTAATGATCAATTGGATTATGAAAGATAAATTGTATAGATTGATTCTACTATCAATGGAGACCTTCATAAAATGCATTTATCTAAATTTCAACCTGCAAGCTTAATTGACAAAGGGTTTTAGCCTCTCCATGGGAAGTTGTCAACATCGAAGAAAAGATTAAGAAAAAACTTTGTCTTTCCGCGTGATGTAAACAATAGCCACCTGAGTGCAATATTATACTAATGTAGGAGTAAATTATAGGGATCAGGAGAACAGATTCGTAGCAGGTTAACAAGAATCATTTGGCAGAGGTAATCCTATATCTAGACAGATAAATAAATTATTTTTCCTAGATTCTAACAGACATCTCATGGGAGTATCTTAATTAATTATACTCTTTAAATCAACACAGAAACACCAATAGTTATTCATATTGCGTACCCCTGTTCATGACTGAAGTTGACGGTATATAATTGCTTTTTGTTTCTAGCTATCTGTCTTTGAGTAGGTATCGGGCGATCAAATTGGCTAGTCTAGTATTAATATAATTAGTGTTGCTCTCGGTATACTAAAAGAGTGATTTTACACTTTTTAGAGGTATCGGGAGACATTATTATTAGCTTCTTTTAGTGTAAAGTTTGGTACCTTCTACTTTCTTAGATCAAGTTTATTTGACATTGGAGAATCATGTTTAGTTCTGTTAGTGCCGATCTTTTTACTAGAGAGCTAGAGAAGTATTTTAGGTAATGGGAGTACTAAATTTTATTCTAGAAAATGTGGTAATACTTCTTGGTATATTTTTGAATCAAAAGGAAAAAGTTCTCGTAGTACTAAAAAGGTATTGGGATGTATCTCAAATATTATCCAAGGGCAGGAAAAATAGGTCTTCTACTGATGATTATATTCCAACACCAATTTTTCACCTCTTTTGAAAGAATTAGCTAGACTAGTAATCTCTACATATAGAAGACTATCCAACTTTTTCAAAAAAAAAAAAGATCGATTGGTGAAGACGTGAAGTATGCGGCAATGAATGTGGGGTTTCATGCATGAATGTCCAAAGTCATTGGCTACACCGTTTATTTGGCAGATGCACAATCTTCATATAATCTTCAAAATAGCGAGTTGATCTATATATAAATAATCTTCTATATATATATATATATATACTACCTTCATCCCAAAATGTTTGACGCCGTTGACTTTTTAAAAAATGTTTAACCGTTAGTCTTATTCAAAAAATTTAAGTAATTGTTAATTCTTTTTCTATCATTTGATTTATTGTTAAATATACTTTTATGTATACATATAGTTTACACATATCACAAAAGTTTTTGAATAAAACGAACGGTCAAACATATTTAAAAAAGTCAACGGTGGCAAACATTTAGGGAAGGAGGGAGTATATATCAGCACGTACGTACTCAATTCCCCTATCACAATTTTTTTGGATTAACTATATAACCAACTACCCTGCAACTAACTCTCAAGAGAATTTTATGACGCAGACGCTAGTCCACATATTATTTTAAGTTCTGCTGTTCGAGATTGATATATATATACTACTCTAACATACCCATCCTTCTCTTCATCGATGATTTTTTTTTTCGTACTAGTAGTAATTATTATGGGGGCAAAGCATGGATGATATATAGTTCCCTAAATTTGCCAATATTAGTGTAAGTTCAGATAGATGTTCTTAGACCATGCATTAAAAAAATGCCACAACGGCCAACATTAATTAATTGGTGGATGGATAAGGCAGTATTATATATCGGGTTATTGGTTATTATCGACGTCCTGAGAATAATAATTTGTAGCAGGGAGCATATTGAAAAAAAATCTAATCAATCTTTTAGCTAGACACATTATCCACAATCTGTCTCAAGTTATCCAGCGTAAAGTTAGAAAAAAGTACGTGAGGGGGAAGAAAAAGAAAAGAGAGGGAACAGAAAAGTTAAGAAGAGCGCAACATAAAGTATACTCCCTCCGTTTTGTTTTATTTGACGCCATTAATTTTTTAGCACATGTTTGACCGCTCGTCTTATTAAAAAAATTTAAATAATTATTAATTCTTTTTCTATCATTTAATTCATTGTTAAATATACTTTTATGCATACGTATAGTTTTACATATTTCACAAAAGTTTTTTTTAATAAGACGAGCGGTCAAACATATGCTAAAAAGTCAACGGTGTCAAATAAAACGAAACGGAGGGAGTATATATATAGTATAACTGTATCAACTAACGAAGCACAATTACAAATAAAAAGTACTAATCAAACAAAGATGCCCTCTTAATACTTTATGCCTCCCTAATCATCAGTTAATGATGCATCACATCATTTGGCAATTAATAAAACATGATGAAGAATCTTCTAAATTAGTCAATCTCAAAGAAATTAATGATTATCAATATTATAGGAGGTGTTGTATGTATACATATACACACACATGCATATATCAAACAGATAGAGTATGCTCTAATTCTTTCGTGTCAGCAAGGTGCAGCTAGCACGCCTATGTGACTAGGCCAATTAATACCTTAAGGTTGCGGCCGGCTTGCGTTAATTTTACGGATCAGATTTTGTTTATTTGGCAGGGCGTCACTATTTTTCTGCCTCCCATTCTGACTTAATACCCATCTTCTTCTTCTTCTTTTTTTTTGTACTTGTGCTATTTAATAATTAAGATAATCCAGATACTTTGAAATAGTGATGTGCCACCTACTAGTAACTTGTAAGGCCGGTTAGCTAGCTCTCCAATCTTGGAAAAGATATCGAGAATATACCTTTTATTAAAATATTTTACGTTTATATACCTGCATGAAAAGAATCATACAAATATACGCTTGCCACATATTGAAAATACGGGTGTGCTCACAAATTGCGTTGCGGAGATGTGGGACCGTCAACCGAGTTGTTCCCACAAAATGAGCGAGTGGAACCGCTACGATCACGTGGGTCAAAGGTATGAAACCATGAAAGTACCGTGGCCTGTAAGTGCGACAGCGCGGAAGTCAGCAGAACCGTGCGGGATCGTCTCGGTGCCGTGCGGCCCCGCTGGCCACCATGCTGCTGCACTTCCGGGCCACGGACCGTTCCGCACTTCTAGCCCACGTATATTTCTATGTTTTTTATCATGCAGGTATATAAGTGCAAATTATTAAAATAAAAAGTATATTCTCAAAAAAAAGGTCTCCAATCTTTGTGCACATATATATAACAAAACAGTTAGTGTACAAAAGCTTTTACCTTGAGAATTGATTAGCTGAAAATAGACTGTCACATATTTATTAAAAATAGACGAATTTCTACAATGGGTGGGGGAGATCAACTGAGAGCAACCATTGGATATTAATCCAATGAAAAAGATCTGCACTGGTAAGCTTAGATAATTAAATTCCCCTTTATTAAGCAATCAATTTGGAATTATCAAAATGTTTGCAACAACAAAAACTTAGTACTGTTTAACACAACATTAATCCCAAGATTGTCAATTCATTATTAGTGTCAATTTCATATAAGCTGACATCTATCTAGCTATCTGTTGATCATGACAGATCCAAGCTATATCTTGATCGATATATTTTTATACAAAATACAATATTGTACATAGAAATGGAAACAAGACATGTATATCAAACAAAACTTTTCACTTAATCTAACTTAATATAGAACCGGCAACAAATTTTGGGTGGTTGAATTAAATCTAAGGTAGGTTGATTTATGACTTTAGTTCTACTGTCATGGGTGTGAGTTCTCTCTTAATTCTACAAGTAATTTTGTTCGCACACACCTCATCATGGATATGTACAATCTCTCCCCTTCTTATATGTACATTTTTCCAAATTATCCTGGCCCCAGAGAAATAGACATGTACTCATGCATGTTTTGTTTGTGCAGATACAAGTAATTTTTAATCATTTCCCCCAATCATTTTAAAATTAAACCCATCAATTATTTATGCTTCAGCCACCAGCCAGGACAACCACCCATGTTGCCCTCCCTCTCCCCATACATACATACACCTCACTCACTCAAGTACTCAACCCCCTCCCTCTAAGACAACCCCAAAAAATCTCAAGCATATACCACTTGACACTTAATTGAGAGAGAGAGAGAGAGAGAGGAGAGATAAGAGAGCAACACCAAAGCAGAGAGTCCAGAGAGATAGAGAGGGACTGGGAGAAATAAATAAAAGAGGACAATAACAAGCAAGAGGGAGATAGAGAGAGGGAGAGAGAAAGACAAGTGAAGTCTAAAGAGAGGAGAGGAGAGGAGAAGTGGTCACAGACAGAAGAGAAGATCAAAAGAGATCGGGAGATGCAGCACAAGGTTGGAGGAGGCCAAGAGCAGCAGCAGGAGGAGCAGAGCCAAGAAAGCAACAGCAACCGCTTCCACTACTCCTCCCCCTGAGCTGAGCTGATCTCTCTCTCCTCCGCTCACTTCCCTTCTCTCCAAGCTCCAGCTCATCGGAGGCAGGAGGAGGCCGAGGGCGGCGGCGGCCATGGAGGAAACCCTCAAGTCGCTGTCCATGGACTACCTCAACCTGCTCATCAACGGGCAGGCGTTCAGCGACGTCACGTTCAGCGTGGAGGGCCGCCTGGTGCACGCCCACCGCTGCATCCTCGCCGCGCGCAGCCTCTTCTTCCGCAAGTTCTTCTGCGGCGCCGCCGCCGACCAGGCCGCCGCGCCGCCGGGCGCGCTCCTCCTGGATCACCTCAGCCCGCGCTCCCCTTCCGGCGGCGCCTCCGCCTCCTCCCCGCGCGGCGCCGGGGGCTCCGCCGCCGCCGCCGCCGCGGCGACGCCCGGCGCCGTGATACCGGTCAGCTCGGTCAGCTACGAGGTGTTCCTGCTGCTCCTCCAGTTCCTGTACAGCGGCCAGGTGTCGCTGGTGCCGCAGAAGGGTGAGCCACGGCCGGGCTGCGGCGAGCGCGGCTGCTGGCACACCCACTGCGCCGCCGCCGTCGACCTCGCCCTCGACACCCTCGCCGCCGCGCGCTCCTTCGGCGTCGAGGAGCTCGCCCTCCTCACCCAGGTAATCAATCACCCACTCCACTTTCCAATTCCTCCAATTCTCCCCTCCTCCATTCCAATTGCTTCTTCTTCTTCCTTTTATCCGTTCTTGAAAAAGACAGAAGAAAAAAACAGCAAAGAAAACAAAATCGAACGCTTTAATTTTTTTCTCTCCTGCGGATTGTGGGGATCAAGATGGGTGTTGGGGTTGGTTATTTTGGGATTGGCGAGCATTCTGCAGCATTGATTTGATCTCTGTACCCTTCCATATATCTCCACCCTTTTTAAATGAAGCGAGCTCGATAGTGGAATGGTGGTGAGTAGGAGGACGAGATCGCGAAGAAGCTGCTGCAGTGACGGCAGCTGCTACTACTCGTCGTCTCGTCGCCGTCGTCGCCGTGCGTGCGTGCGTGCGCGCGCGCGGTCTTTCTTTCTCCATCTCTCGCTAGCTTTTCTTTGTCCATCCATCTATCTTTTTCTCCATCTTTCTCTGTCCGTCCATTCACCCATCCATGTCCATCCATCTATCCGTCCGTCCGTCCATCCATGTGCCAAATTTGCTTCCTCCTCCCTTTCAACATGGTTCGTGCTACGATGCGATCTCATCATCATCATCCATTCATTCATTCATTCACATCTCCATCGCTAGTAGCAGCTAGGGTTCGTTCCTTCCTTACAAGGAGATTTAATTAATTTCTCTTTCTTTTCTTTCTTCTTCTCCTTTTTGTCACTGTTCGTGCACACTGGCCGTCTTCTTCTTCCTCCAGCTTGTACAAAGGAAGCAGCAGCAGAAGAAGAAGCAGCTGCAGCTTAGTTGACCAGTAGTTGTAATATCGCCGCTCGCTACTGTGGCAGCACAGCGCTCAGCTAGCTAGCTTTCCGCGCGGCAATGCAAGTGCAGGTGCAATTAGGGATTCCAGGATGATGAAAGACGCCTTTTTTTGGCGGTAATTTGCGATTTCGGGCTAGGGTTTCTTTCCAACTTTTTTTTTTGTTGTTGTTGCTCTCCCTTTAATCCTTAGCCCCAATCAGCGCCATACTGTTGCACCCTTCTGTTCCCCTCCTTATATTTTATGCACAGGGCCAATCCACTACGGCATCGGCATGCACAATCTTTTCTTCTTCCTTTCTTTCTCCTCTTCCTTTATATTCCCCCACCTCCATGCTCGCGAGCTTTAGTGAGCACAGTGAATTAAAGCGAAGCGATGTGAAAATATAATTGTGTACATGTGTGTTGATGGATGTGTGCAGAAGCAGCTGGCAGGCATGGTGGAGAAGGCGTCGATCGAGGACGTGATGAAGGTGCTGATGGCGTCGAGGAAGCAGGACCTGCACCAGCTGTGGACAACGTGCTCCCACCTCGTCGCCAAGTCGGGGCTCCCGCCGGAGGTGCTCGCCAAGCACCTCCCCATCGACGTCGTCGCCAAGATTGACGAGCTCCGCCTCAAGTCCATGTCGCGCCGCTCGCCGTTCCTCTCGCACCACCACCACCACCACCCGCACGCGGCCGCCGCCGGCATCGAGGCGTCGTCGGCGGCCGAGCTCGACGACCACCACAAGATCCGCCGCATGCGCCGCGCGCTCGACTCCTCCGACGTCGAGCTCGTCAAGCTCATGGTGATGGGGGAGGGGCTCAACCTCGACGACGCCCTCGCGCTGCACTACGCCGTCGAGAACTGCAGCCGGGAGGTGGTCAAGGCGCTGCTGGAGCTCGGCGCCGCCGACGTCAACCACCCGGCGGGCCCCGCCGGGAAGACGCCGCTGCACGTCGCGGCGGAGATGGTGTGCCCGGACATGGTGGCCGTGCTGCTCGACCACCACGCCGACCCCAACGTCCGCACCGTCGACGGCGTCACGCCGCTCGACATCCTCCGCACGCTCACCTCCGACTTCCTCTTCAAGGGCGCCGTGCCCGGCCTGGCGCACATCGAGCCCAACAAGCTCCGCCTCTGCCTGGAGCTCGTGCAGTCGGCGGCCATGGTGATGTCCCGGGAGGACGCCCAGACCGCCGCGGTCAATGCGGCGCCCATCTACGGCGAGTCCCCCGGCGGCGGCGGCGGCGGCGGCGTGTACAATGCCAGTGGCACCAGCTCGAGCATGGTGAACCTGAGCTTGGACAACAGGATGGTGTACCTGAACCTGGGGATGGACGCGCAGTTCGGGAAGATGAACGACGGCGGCGACGGCGACGACGGCGGGAGCAGAGGGCCATCGTCGTTGTTCTCCCCACATGGCTTCCCCTGACGACGAAAGGGGGTGTGGCCGCTTCTGCTCTACTATCTCCTTGTAAGCTTAGAACTAATTAATTACATGTTATTTATATCCACATTACAGGAGATGAGAATGATCCTTTTGGGCTATTTTTTTAATCTCTCTGATCGAGCTGAGTAGGGAAATTAAGATCATGCATGCTGCTAGCTAGCTGCATCACAAATTAAAGGATTTCTTGCATTGGTGAGTTGTTGATCGTCGACTATTAATGTTCCTTTTTTTTTCTTTTGCCTTTTCTGTGTACCTGTTGATTGGGGTGATATTTTGGAAATCAAAGAGGTAATTTGGAGGTAATTAAACTGTTTGTTTGGGGGGCCAAATGTTTCTTGGTTTTTTTTTTTGGGCGGGGTGGTGCATGTGTGTTGGTGCCTTGGTGGGTCATGTGCATTGATGCATTGAGACATTGACAAGAAAGGTTGATTACCCTACTTGATTTTGTACCTTGTCTTACTACTTTCTTATAAAACCACATGCAAAGCTTGATATTGGGTATATATATGTATCCATGTTGCTCTGATTACCTAAAAATAATAATGGTGTATATGGTCCTGCTTTCATTCCAAATCTTACAAAAAAGGACTGTTTTGTGTGCACTTGGGCATAGTTAGGTTGGGTTTCTCTTTGAACAGTGTGAGGTTTGTATCTTGTCTTATTGCTTTCTTATAAAATCAGATGCGAGCTAGATATTAATTTGGTATATATGTAATTATGTATCATGCATGTTGTTCTCATTATCTATGTTTATGGTCCTGCTTTCGGTCCAAATCATTTATATAGAAAAAGAACTGTTTTGTGTGCACTTTGGTTTCTCTTTAAACAGTTTGTGAGATATCGATCTGCTCTCTTAACAACAATATAATTAATTAATTTCAACACGCGCTGAACTTTCTTTTCTAAAAAGTGTTGCATTAATTCAATTTTCTTGCCAATAAAAACAGTAGTTACATGCGTACACCTGCATCCTATATATAGATATGTGTAGCTATCCATTTTGTGTACAAGAATATGTTCTAACTAAAGGATATATGGGAATAAGCCCTTTAGGATCACCGTCAATCTGTTTGCCTTTTACTGTTGATGGATGTGGTTTTCTTTTGGATTTATTTGAGGCCAGAAAATTTTGAGTGTATTTGGCGCAAATGGGAGGGCCATATGCAGCTGATCGAGGGGTACACAAGCATGTGGGGGATATGAAGAGGGAGACAACGAGAATCTAACTTAGCTATGAATGATGGAAGCGATCGATGCCGGTCAATGTTTTAACCCCACACACCCTCCCAATTTATTCTTATTGCAAATTTGGTCTCCTCCCATGCTACAACAAATGGGCAGAGAGAGAGTGAAAGTGACCCAGCAAAAAAGAAAAAAAAAGTTTTCATTTTTTACACTTCTTTTTTCCTCTCCTCTTTTGTTGACCTTGCTACTTGTTGGTTTACCTGGTGTTCATGGCTGGTTACTGTCTTTTTCTCTCTAGTACACATTTGCCTATTTTTTTCTCTTGGTGCATGTCTTGGTTGTATGTATATGGTGATAGAGAGGGAGAGAGAATATATAGTAGCACTAGAGCTATACTACTAGATAGCTTAATTTGGGGCAATGGAAATCTAATGCTAGCTAACTCTATCTTACTAATAAGCTGGCCATATACTATATCTTACCCAGTATAGTAGTAGTGAAGGGCAGAGATGAGTTGTCTCCTATCTCTCCTTCTCTCTCCTTCGATCTATAGTGCATTACTATTGCATGTATTGATTATATATATTATCTCTCTCTTTCTCTCTCTATTGCAACGCTTTCCATGCAAACATGGCCTATTCTGTCTTTATGGCCCAATAGTGTTTGGGGGCTCACACACACTGCCACACACATACTCATCCCACGCAGAAAATAGTGGGGTTTGCACAGCTGTGGACAAATGGATCCCTTGTCTTGCATGAGTGCAACATTGACTGTGACTACACGGTACGCACACCATCTATCGTCTCCTGCTCTTGCATGCACCTCCATCTATATCGATCTCGAGATCTCTTGATATATGCACACAAACGGCACCATTATTCTTGCCCTCTATTTTGTGCTGTGTTGTGTTGTGATTTGTCTTCATAAAGCTCTTTGCAGCAGCTGTCTTTTGTTTTGGGGATCGGTTGGGAATCACTTGCATGGGACGGGCAAGTGGTTTTTTGACCACCTTGGAGTGAATTTCACATTCAGCCACACATTTAACCAGGGTTAATTTTATAATGGATGAGGGTAAACCAATATTTTCACTTAACACCATACCACACATCTTTACATAAGTTTTCAGTTTGAATTAGGGTGAGCGTACTAGGGGAATATGTGAGAGAACTTCATTTGTCCCTTTGCATAGGTCAATTTGTGTCACCTTTTAATATTGTATATCACTATTTTTAGGTATAATTTTCTGAAAAAGTTGTTTTCTGATTTGCTAAAAAAAATTATTTGATGGGATTTTCTAAACAGATATATCTTACCATGATTGTTTGATCCCTAGTTCAAAGTGCTAACTAGTGCAAAAATATGTGGTGTTAAGTGAAAAGTTTGGTTTGGCTTTTGTACCTTGTGAAATTTTGGTCAAAATATATGGTCCAATATGAAATTTACTCCTCTGCTTATCTCAATTCACAGTTCTAGTTAATCTTTTTTGTCCTTCAAAATTTGTGGAAAATGAACTATATATTACTAAGGCAGTTTTATGTGGGTACCGGGATTGCTCACTTGCATCCCTAGGGTAAGCATGCACTTAGAATCAATTGAGCTCAACTTGTGTGCCAATTTCTTCTACGTTATTTATTTGATGCGAAGTTTCTCGATTATTTGTGTCATTCATATTTTACATTAAAAAAAACACAAGCATGCATGTACATACCTGTTCATATTCATATAGGTTCGTAATGTGGTAATTTCACTAAGTAATTAAGGTCTTGATTGGAGTAAGAGTTTTTATGTCAAATTTCCGCTTGAAATTGATATGTATCTTCTTGTGAGATCTTTATGAAAAATTCTAAGTTATTTGCACATGTGCATATGCATGTGTATGACGCAGCTGTCTTCGCATGGTCACTCCCATCCACAAAAAAAATTCTTAACAAAAATATTATCAAAGTTATGTACGTTATGGTTAGCGCACGCGTGATCATATATTAAATTGTATATGTATGAACAATATGTGGATCGATTTAATTATGGCGTTTATATATTATTTAGACTATAAAGACTATGTACTAGCTAGCAAGCAAGAAAATAATATTTATCTGAAGCAAATGGTTTGTTCTTGCATGGTTGTTTTGGCACATCAAGAATATATAATTAAGCTCCAGGCTAGGCATGTGGATATGAAAGATATAGACTAGGTACACTAATAAGCTTTTTGCATGCATTTTTTTAGTAGTACTATATTTGAATGCTAATCATTTTTAATGGCAAATTAAGGCTATCAGTACGTACGTACGTCCCAAACTAAGATAGACTGATGAAGCATCTATATGGAAAAGGATTTTCTTGGCTTTATTATCTTCTTAACTCATACTCTGTGTTGTGCTTATTCATATTTTGGACGTTCTACTGTCTCATTTGGTGATCCATCTGCATTTCAGAACAGCATATTTTGTTCTTATCTGTCTTAGTTATATATGATACCGCAGGTCGTCCATGGGGTCTTCAGCTCCTAGTGACTATATTACTGCTACTACTCAATCACGTATTGCATTTGCATTATTGCACAAGAGACCGGAATGTTTTTGAATTTATATATTAATTATGTGATGCCTTTCGAGAAACTCCATGCTACTATATGTGATTTGATTTGATCTGCCATGCATGCTATTTTAACTTGATACAATATATGTGCAATGAAATGTTGTCCCCTAAAGAAACAAATGCATGTGACCACACCAGCCCAATAATGGCAAGATTCATCTCACTGTTTAATTATGTCCCATGCATGTACTATTCACCCCTGCTTCCTTTTTTTATCCTTGAAGAATTGTGTTTTGGTCAAATCAAAGAGATTAAAGAGGTCATGAAACCTATACAGTATGACACGGTAACAGAATGATCATTGATAATAGCAATGACTGATCTGAAACAAGAGCTGTGATAGTTTAGTATGTGTGATGTTGAAGAGAAAGTGAGGGCCGGGCTTAATTATTTGGAACACAGTAAAGAAAAGCTATAGGGATAAAAAAAAACACATAGTAACAACATACTCCCTATCCCATAAAAACCACCCTAGTATTGTATGTGACACATCCTAGTACTACGAATCTATACGTACATCCAGTCCTAATTCATTTTTTTTGGGACAGAGGAAGTAGAAATTGTCGACGTTTGATGTCGCGATTCCGGTATTTGCATAGTATGGGGATCGTTGGTACTAGGATATATGCGAGACTGAGGTAAAAGATGGCGACGAGGATTTTTATACAGGTTCGGGCCCCTGAATTGTCAGGTAATAACCCTACTCCTGTTGGCCGAAGCCGGTCGTTGCTCTTATTTACCATAATCACACCAGTACAATATTTGGGGTAGCCTATCTAACTGTTGTCGACTTGGCGGTCTGAAGTGCTGACTCGTAGTGGACAACAGGGTAGCCTTCCTCCTCGAATCCGCATTCGGCGAGATCAAAGACAGCACTATGTCTCTCCTGACAGTATCCGTAGACACCGTAGGGGACTAGCCATGCTTATCTCTGAAGTCGATATCCGGCGTCTTGTCTTGGCGTATGTTGGCTTGTATGTTGATCTTGTGTCTTGATCTATTGTTCCGTGTCCCCTCTCCTCCTAGGGGGCCTTGTATTTATACCCATAGGTGTCCTCTTGTCCAAGTAGAACTAGGGAAACCAATATAGATACAATCCGAGTAGTCCTTGTCGTTTCCATGTAGAATTCTGGTTATCTTTTTTTATCCGGAACTCCCTCCATATCCGAGGTCAGTTTCCGTATAAGACATGGTATGTGGTGGGTCCTGCCGAGATTTAGTCAACTACTATTAGGTATGTGGTATCTATAACCCTGACAGAAATATATATGCAAAATAGATAAATAAAAAACATTGGAAAATATAACAGATTTTTTAAAACATAGAATTCTTGTAAAACCTATCAAGTGTAATATCCTTTTGGTCAAATTATCCTCAATTAATTATGGTCCTTTTTACAACTTCGTTGCTTGATTTTCCTTGGACTTAGCAAAGGAATGATAAAAGGGGTACTGGTAGATGTTTGAATTCTTACGAAATCTATACCAAAGAAAAGCTTTCCTCTACTTTTCCTATGCACAAATCCTTC
This sequence comes from Oryza glaberrima, assembly GCF_000147395.1. Taxonomy (NCBI): domain Eukaryota; kingdom Viridiplantae; phylum Streptophyta; class Magnoliopsida; order Poales; family Poaceae; genus Oryza; species Oryza glaberrima. Next base: position 38,269,098 of record NC_068326.1, on the reverse strand, counting down.
ATTCCAAATGCATGAATTGTATCAAATCCTAATAATCCATTTTTTTCATGCAAAGCTCCTTAAAAACCAAGGGAACACTAAAGATGAATGAGGTGACTTGGGTACTAAAACAAGAATGTAAGAAATAAAATTGGTTCATATTTTGGAATGGAATGGAATATTTATACATTTAGGATGCATGACTTGACTTTTGTGTCATAAATTGAACTTGTCCATGCATATAATTGTTTAATTTCTATGTTCACATTAATTCAGCATTCACTACCAGAAACAAGATCTTTCCTGATCGTATGATTCGAATTTTCCTGGCAATCCAGTGAGCAACCCACGTGAAACTATATCTTCATGAAGGTTAAGTAGTAGAAATCTAGCACAAATGGTAGCATTGTTTTACATATTTAAATTTTAATAGTGTGATAATATGTATAGATCGAACTCAAATCATGCATGCTTAATCTATGAGCAACTAATTAACTAGTTTAATTTAGCTGTAAAATAATTAATTTTTTTTTGTTTTTGTTCTCGGTCTAAATTTTAGTAAGGTCTACATATTTAGTAGTAATAGTTGAGATCAAATTGATATCGCATGCTTTGTGAATGCTTTCTGGTCACATCTTCTTAATTTAGGGAACCAAACAATCAGTCGCTTTGTGAATGCTTTCTGGTCACATCTTCTTAATTTAGGGAACCAAACAATCAGTCTCTAATAAAAATTGCAATCTACAGAGAAAGTTGTTGACAATATCTAGGGAAAATTGTAACCATGCCATTATAATTTTACAAAATTTAAGATATAACATCCTGACCCACATGTCATTGATCCAATGTCTAAGATCATACTATGGATGCACTCAAGTTGTTGCTGCCGACCCGTAAGGAAATTATATGAAGCAGATCGATGGCTTATTATATTTACTCCACATCATCTAAAGATAGCTCAAAATACATACACAAATAAAACATATCAGGATTCAAATTCTAGTACCCATAAATATTAGTTACGTACATATAGGTGGACTATCAATAAAAAATTAATTAGTGAGATAAAAAATATACCGTTGATTTTCGTCTTTTGGAACATGTGTTAGAAGACATATTCTTGGATGTGAGTGTGGTGTTATGTGTGTACTGACGTGTGTGCATGTATAGCTATCACGAAAAAATGCTCCATAAACAGCATGGCATTTTTAATCTCCATATAGTTTATCCTTCCTGTTTTTCTTCCTAGATACGTACCTTTTGCCTCTCATATATTATGCGTGAATTTTTTTTGCTAGCTAGTTCAATTCTCGTTCTCTATCTCCACTCTTCGACCTGTCAGCAAGAATTAATTAATCACTCTAGTGACGTTGGGTTAAATTTCTAATGGACTATGAGGCCCCTAACGTTTACCGGTATATCATCTCTTAAGAGTACACAAGGGTTTTGCATTTTTATCTACTGAAATTTTGACTTGTTCAGTTTATCATAACTAGTACTATAAGTTACATGCATGGCCACCGTTACGACTTACGAGGTGCGAATACCTACGCATAACATGAAAATGAACTATTCATGATTTTTGTTTGAAACTAATACTTATAAGTTAAATATTACTTTCTCCAACCCGAAATATAGCAATTTCTGGTATTTGGAATTTATCTTCTCTACATTCTCCTCATCTCAACCAATCACGGTCATTTCTCATTTGATTTCTACACCTGCTTACTCATCTCAACTAATCATAATATTCAACTATTTATTTCTCTCTACTTTCCTAATACCCATGCATAGCTCTATCGTTTGCTCGTTGGCTTATCAGAATTCGATCAGTCAAATTTTGAATTTTTAAATTTAATTTTATAAATATTTTTTTAGATTCTTTTATCATAGTTTATTTTTTATCTTTGGCTTTTAAAATATTAAGAACACAAATATCAACCTTTTACCTATAAATTATTTTTGGTTGCTTTGTTCATTTGTAATGGCTTATCAACCGTAAAGCAAGTGGTGAGAGTTTATAAAGTTAACAAATTGATTGAAAAAAAATATATCTCAACAATATCGATAAAGAAAGTTTTCAGAGAAATCACAAAGCATGGCATGAATAATCTAATTGATAATCCGAAGCCATAAGCTAAAATAATAGGACGTAAAACTTCCCCCGGCAATCGATCATCTGGTAGTTTATTGAAGCCAAATAGAAAAGCATATTCTTTTCTGAATGAAACAACACTGAAGGTTTTAACTGGGGGTATGTATGAAAAGAACTTTTACTGTAAATTGTACAAGAGGCAAAAAAGCGAAAGGAGTAAGGAGAAAAGCTGACTTAGGATGAGAAAGTTCTGTGTAGAAATATTGGTAGGCTTGGATTTACCGCTATGTTCAGCCTGCTATTGTGAATGCCATAATGTTGGGTACGCTTGGATGTAAGCCCATTGAACTAGTACTACTTAAACTTCATACAAAAAGGCTTCATTGGGCTGGATCCGGAAACCGGCCCATTGGGCTGGACAGGCTTGTAAGTGAATTTGGGCCAGAGCTATCGGCCCAAAACACGATGTGTAAAACCTTGAGTTATCGGCCCAAATTACTTTCCCTATGGATTCTGAATGACGGTAGTAGACAATTGAACCAATTATCCATTCTTCTACACACGCCTGAAGATCACGCATGATACTACCTGCAGGGTGAAGCATCCAGAATCCCGTGAAACACTTACAGCGCGCGTGATCAGCTCGGCACATTGCACGGCGAGGAGAGGAGACGGCCGTGGCATTTCGACGAGCACCCTGCGTGTGTAGTGCGTCGTCGTCACTTCGTACCTCGACCCAGTACAGGTCCGGCACAGCGCGACGATGGCTGCTGGATCTGCCATTCAGCGTGCAGATTAATTCTAGCCTCCGCAGTTTGGGCGGAAATATGGGTGCCCAGGGATCCGGTCAAGAAAAAGTTATAGCTATACTGATCTATTTTCATCATATGTGTACCCTTCTTGATACAAATTTAGACACTTACATTAGTTTAAACTTGATATAAAGTAAAATAAATTAAACAAGTGACACCCCCTCCATCTCGCTCTAGCTCCGCCCCTGCGATCGAACATGGTGGCGCAGAGACACGCGCTTCGTAAGTTGCCGTGCCGACACGTGTGGCGGCGCAAATAATTCCTATCTCAAAATATAATAAATTATACTCTTTAAATTTATCTTATAATATAGATGGTTTTATAATCTTAAGACTATATTTTACTTTTTTTCACCTATCATCTTTGGTTTATTCTCCTGATATCGCCATACGTGTTTCAGACAAATCGACAGATTTTTCGCTACATATTAATCGGATTTTGGATTGTTTAATATGCTTTGAGATTAGTGCATTTCTATGAGCCAAGATGGCCTCAACACTTGGGCAGAGGAAAAATTAACAATTTCATCATATTAGAGAGAGACAATTTTGTGAGTGGTGGATGTGTACTGGTAGAAGAATTAATCAGAAACATTTATATCGCAAGAAATTGACACTCCATAATTGATCCTTTTGACAATATCCGATGGCGTGCTCTAACCGCTCCCCCTCGCTGCTAACTAGGATCCGCTTTGTCCACGATACGACGGCTTGTGAAGGAATTCTCTCCTTCTCCATGGTTAGAATTCTTTCTGTCCTGGATTCTGTTCTGGAAATAATTCAGATTATGTGCAGTCCAATCTCTCTCCGGCGTTCAGATTCCGGTACGGAACGGCTTAATTATGCCTTGAGCCCGCCTTGAGTATATGTGTGACTTTGCTATTATTACAGAAAACTTCATTTCTATTTTCAGCCTTGCATTTTCGCTTATGTATAATGCTTATCCAAACCACTTATTACCAATTAAATATAAATTATAGGTAAAAATTTTATATACATATCTTAGTGATTTAAAAGGAAATAGTGTAAAATAAGTTTCAATAAAAAAATCATAAAATCAACTTTAAAATTAAGTTTTGAAATTTCAAATTTAACTTACAAGTATAAGTATAAATGAAAAGATGAGGTTGTTTGTAACCAACCGTACAACCGATAATATTAATAGAGAGAATCTATTCTACATCTCTAAGTTACTCAATTCAACGAAGAGCCATCAACTTTGTCTTCCTCTATGGCCACCGACTTTGTCAATTTTTTTTCTACAATATCTCATTGGGTGGATATATTGCAAAAAAAAAAAAACCAAAAAGGCTCTTCAGGATATACCTTACTTTACACAATTGATTCACCCACTTAAAGTATCGAAAAATATAAAACTTTTTACATAGCTGCCTTACATAATATAGAAATTTGTGTATATTTTAAGATTTTTAATTTGCATGTATTATTTTTTCAAAAATATAATTTAGTTTCTAATAGAATATTCTTGTATATATTGATGTTCTTTTATGTAAATCATCTTTCATATCCTACACAAAATTATTTTTCTAATCTTGCTATCTTTAGTGTACGCGGTTCCTCTTTTACATGCCACTTAAAATATTTTTTTAAAAGAAAATGTGGAAGAAAATCTTCAAATATACACACAAACTTATATATTGTGTAAGAAGGAGACACAAAAATTTTCATATATTTTTTTAAAACTTCTAATGAGCCAATCAACTATCAACTCTTGAATGGCTTGAAGGGCATTTTAGTCATTTTTTGAAAAGTATTCAACCCAGTGGTATATTGTAGAAAAATTTGACAAAGTCGGTAATGTTATAGAGAGAAACAAAGTCGATGATAAATCGTTGAACTAGCATAAACTCATAGGCATAGAGTAGATTTTTCTCATATTAATAGTACATATTAGTTGTGTAATCCAGTAGTAATAATCGACCGATCGATGAAACCACTGGCTAGCGAGCAGGCACTAATATGAACGGTGCAACTCGATTAAAGTATGTATGATCTATCTATCCAGCATAAATTCACTTCACACCATCCTATCAAAATCCAAAAATATATGCCCGTCCAGAGTGATCTCGACCACGATCAATTGCACACCTCCAAGTATGCATGTGATGCGCCGACCTCTTTCATGCACAATCGCGAGCATTCTGAAGCACGTTTGAAAAATGTGATATATTTGAAATCAAAACGCACAGATTCTTGGTAGAGAATCTAGAGATCAGCGGCGCCGTGGTAGATAGAAATTCAGACATTCAGTTATACCAACAGGAATGTCTCCGGCTGCCTCGAATCGTTTGAACAAAAATTTTCTTTTGAACACAGTCGTTGAAAAATGTTCAAACTCAATCGAAGAACAGGAGGAGGAGGAGAATCAGGAATGGTTCTCTTCGCATGGAAGTTGAACAATTGACCACTAAATTAACTTGATAGAATCCTAACATCTAGCTAGAATGGTGTGAACATGCCGCCCTTATCTAGATGACAGATGTTTTTCTTCCAGTGGGAGAGGAACCTGATTCCCTTTGTTTAAAGATGAAGGGAAAAAAAAACATTGTCAGAAAGGGAGGCTATGACATGCCAAGTGTGTAGCTTTGCATCTCAATCAAAGTTTCGCTTTTGATTTCCTTCCTCCGGCCGCCCACGGTGAAGTGATGATGCAACACCGCAACATGAGGTCCCTTTCTTTTCCCCGATAAAAGTTGGATGGATATTAAGATTTCTTGGCACGTTTTTCAAACTGATAAACGATGTGTTTCGTACGAAAACTTAATTTCTATATGAAAGTTGATCTAAAATATCGTATTAATCTATTTTTCAAGTTTGTAATAATTAAAACTCAATCAATCATACGTTAATACCACCTCGTTTTACGTAAAAAAAACTTCATCTTCATCTTCATAATAAAAGAACAAAACTGACAAGGAGTGATCAGAAAACTTCCTCTTTTTTCTGTATGGCTGTGTTTAGTTCCTGAAATTGGGGAGAAGTTTGGGGAAAGTTAGTAGTTTAGAAAAAAAGTTGGAAGTTTATGTGAACCTTGTTTAGTTCCAAAGTTTTTTTTTTTCCAAACTTACAATTTTCCATCACATCAAACATTTCATACACACACAACTTTTCTATCATATCGTACCAATTTCAACTAAACTTCCAAACTTCAGTGTGAACTAAACACAGCCTAAGTAGGAAAGGTTGGATGTGATGTGATGTGATGAAAAGTTGGGAGTTTGGGGAAAGTTTGGTGTGAACAGTGGCTTCTTTTGATTCGCAATATCCACCGTCAACAGTGGCTTCTTTTGATTCGCTCACGAATAAACAACGATTTTTTGGTTAGCTCTGTCAAACCTGGTTGTTAGTTGTTGATAACTACTAGTACTAGTGTTTGCTTTAGCAGTTACAGTGCGCATAGGACATACAAGCAGCAAATCAGGCAAACAGGGAGATGTGTCAATCTCTGACGGCGCTGTAGGTGTGAGAAAGGCGACAGCGAGCACTTTCTCGGAAGGCTGATCTGGAAGAAACCAAGGCTCACAAGGAAGGTATTACTAGCTTGCATCGCACTGAAGAACCACTATATATAGGGGACTTGGGATTGTTCAGAGAAATTATCTCAAGACATACTTCTCTGGATCCATCTCTGTTCAATAGTGATTCATTCTCCACGAGAAGGAAGCTAGTCTCTGTACTACACCATGGAGAACAACAGCAACAACCAGCCGCCTCCAGGTCTCTCTCTCTCTCTAGAGATGCCTAATTATCTACAGCATAAAAGGCCTCTGTACTTAGATGTTGAAGTTAGTTGCATGTATCTTCAGATATATTAGGATTTAGCTGGGATAATTAATTTCTTACTGTTGCCTGGTTCGTTTTCTGACTGTGTGCAAATGAAATGAACAAAAAAAAAAACAAAACAGGGTACCCGACGGCAGCGGGAGCAGCTGAGCAAGGCGGGAAGAAATCGCGGCGAGGAAGCACCAAGTCTAGGGGAGACAAAGGCTTCATTGAAGGATGGTGAGTATAATCGATCGGTTAATTGTGGCTTCTTAAATTAATTTGCTGGAAATCATAGTATAATCCCCCCCCCCCCCCCCCCCCCCCTGAGAGTCTGAAACCTAACCAAAATTTCTGCTCATCTTCTTCTTCTTCAGTATTGCTGCGCTGTGCTGCTGCTGGATCTGCGAGATGTGCTGCGACTAAGCCAGCACACATACGATTATACGTACATACAGAGTTAATACACAGACAGTGGTATGTACGTGATGCGTGAGACGACGCTCGATCGCTGTGCTATATATGTACTGTGTGTATGTATCAGTGTATGATCATTAAAACCAGTTGTTTCTCACCGAGTTTGTTTTTTATCCGAGGGACTCGACCATCAGAATAACTGAAGAAATTACTATAGCTACGTGTGCCGTGTGATAGAAATTTTTCATGTATATTGCGTCGTGTGTTTGGTACGGCTTCGTGTGATTCATTCGCTTAAATTATCACCTTTTGTGTTTTACTACCACTATTCCAGTACAACATCGTTTTTTGTTTTTCTGATCGGGACTCGCAATCGGCATGCAGCTGATCAAGCTCTGGGGTGTTCTTTTCTAATTAAGATATACTACCTCAGTTATCCAGATTCATAGCTAAAAATACTTATATTTTAGAATGCAGGGAGTACATTTTAGTCCCATTTTCATTGACACGTTTTGTAAACTACTAAATGATGATATATCTCGTGTAAAATACTTTTATATAGAACTTACTTTAAAATACTAGATAAATAAATATTTTAAAAAAACTCAATTAACTATACTTTAATGGTTTCTTTCCATGTCCTAACTTCATCTTTGTCCCGGTTAAAAAACAAAAACCACATTTCAACGCAGGGCAAACCGATGAAAATATCTTGGAAATAGCTATAGCTATGATCTAACTATCGGACTCACGTACGGCTAAATTTAATTAACGGTTATAAACAGCTATAGTGTATATGAATATCCACTTCTTTAATTGATATATGGTTGCATTGTTTCTACAGATAAGTGAGTCGTACAACTGAGTGATTGTTAGTATAGCGATACTCAGATATCTCGTGGGCGTCCTGCGCGATTAATCGTACTTTGGGCTGCACGGCCTGCTTCCCTCCGGCGTGGCCCGTGAAACGCGCTCCCGTCGTGGATCCTATTGGCTACGGCCCACTACGCGTGTGGCGTAGCCTGGCCCAACCAGGCCTAGTCGCCGTACGCCGCGAGGTGATGCGATTGGGACGTAAAAAGAAAAAGAAAAAAAAAGAAGCACGATTTCAATTCAACCGCGATTTGCCGTGACGTCCCAGTCGATTCAAATCGAGTCGAGACCGAGACAGATATAAAAGCAACGTTACTCCCACGCTCAAATCGTTATCGGTTAAAATTTAAATTTTCAACTTTAAATTAAAGCTGATTTTAAGATTTTCTTATTAAAGTTTATTTTTCAGCTTTTGTTTTCAGATCGTTAAGAACACGTATATAAAAGTTTTATTCATAAATTACTTTTATGTTGTTCCGCTTATTCGGTTATTCCGTAAATAAGCAAAATTATGACGCCGTAAGTCTGCTTTGCTTGACAAAGGGAAGGGATGTTGGTCAGCACTCAGCACCGATAAAAAGATGACTTGGTCGCACGCCCATTGCTTTTCAAAAAGAACAGGTCAAACACTGCAAGCGCGTCTGCTGCTGTGGCAACGAACACGACAGCAGCTTTGGCTCAAATCCACGGTAGCATCCACTATTCAGTGACGATAGCGATGTGTTTGCTACCCCCACATGACCTTAATTAAACACCAAATCAGCACACTTTTACACTGAATCCACAAGAGTAATGCTACCTTGATACTACAAATCGCATGGAAACACGGGATTCCGAAACCTCTGTTTTTTTTTATTCATCGTTGGCTATCATAGGATAGAATCATGTGTTCTAATCCTCCATTTTCTATTCCTGTGTTCTGAATATCCAAACCTACAAAATATTCGGTTTTCTAATCCTTCATTTTTTTTCACATGCATCAACCTTATCATACTCATACGTTTTCTAATATTCCGGTGTTTTTTCTGTCATACGTTCCAAACGAGCTCTAAACATGCACTGAGGCCTGGTTTAGTTTCCCAATTTTTTTTTCTAAAAACATCGTATCGAATCTTTAAATATATGTATGGAACATTAATTGCACAGTTAAAGGGGGAATTGCGAGACGAATCTTGTGAGCCTAATTAGTCCATGATTAGCAATAAGTGCTACAGTAACCCACATGTGCTAATGATATTTTAATTAGGCTCAAAAGATTTGTCTCGCGGTTTCTAGACGAGTTATGAAATTAGTTTTTTTATTTGTGTCTGAAAACTCCTTCCGACATCCAGTCAAAGATATGATGTGACACTAAATTTTTTTTCGCAAACTAAGGGCCCATTTAAATCACAGGAATGAAAAAACGGAGGAATAGAAAAAATATAGTATTCTGACAGAAATGAAAGTATAAAATAGATGATTACAAAACACAAGAAAAACATAGGAATAACCGTTTGAATGAACCACAGGAAAAATACAGGAATTTGAGGAGAGATAAAGACTCAAAGAATTTCTTCCATGAGATTCTACCTCTTGTTAAAAATCCTTCAAAACTTGTATGGGAAGAGGCATTCCATAGGAATTTCATTGGATTTTATAAGGTTCATTTCTTTGATTCAAAGGGCTCTGTAGAAAAAATTTCTATAGGAATAAAATCCTCTAAAATTTCTATGAATTTTCTTTGAATGGGAATCTCTAAACTTTTAGAAGGAAAAATGAAAAAAAAAAACAGACGCTCGAGGTAAGGAGGTTAGCCGTCGTGCTCACTGCCCGACCGAACCAAAAATCGGAGGCTTTGAGACTTGAGACAGCGACCCCGGCGCTTCCTCGGCCTCGGGCCGCGTCTCCATGGTCGACTTGACCTCTTCTTCCTCTTCCTCCTCCTCCTCCGCTTACTCCAATCCTTCTCTCCTCCCGCGACGCCGCTGCCCACTCACCATAGCCCCGACCTCCGCAGCCACCTGACGCGCGCTCGCTCGCTTCTTGGTGGTGTTCGGTTTGGCGCTGCTGCTGCTGCTGCTATGCCGAGAACGGCGGCGGGGGTGGACGTGGAGGACCTCCTCGTCCGCGTCAAGAACGGCGCCGACGCCGAGCTCGCCGAGGTGGCGCGGGAGGTGGCGGCGCTCGCGGAGCAGGGGAGGCTCGGGGAGGACGACGACGAGGACGGGGTCCTGGTGCCGGCGCTGCTCGCGCGGCTCGCCGCCGCCGGGGGCGCGGAGGCCAGGGTCCGCGTCATGGCCGCGCTGCGGCGGCTCGCGCGCTGCGTTGGCTGCGAGAGCAAGGTGAGCACTTAGGATTGTCAAGTGTAGTCCCGCACGCTTTCTGTTCGATGATATGCCCATGCGGCAGCATTTTTGGTAACATCAGTGCTTTAGTGCATTTGGGGATTACCAAGCTGCATTCGGTGTCATTGTGCATCTTGTGAGGCACAGGTGTATCTTGGACTTGTCTCCATCATCTGGTGCACAATGCCGTGGAAGTTTAGACTCCTCGTACATCATTGTTCTTCTCGGAAAAGAAAAGTGAAATTTGTAATTTGTAAAATTTACTCACTTGGGTATCCAATTAAGGTCTCACACTGCCATGATGTTTACCTTGAAAACATTGCATGATACTCATGATCAATAATTTGCAAGACTAAATGGAGGTACTCGAATTTGAATCTGTAGAGGGTGTTATAGCATACACCTCATATCTTAAAAAAGGGAAAAAGATTACATCATACACCTTGTGTTCTGACAAGTATTTTTTGGTTGGCTATACTTAAATAACTATGATGGTATGGGTTATCAATTACCTTATGGTTCTTCCCAGTGGCAATTAATCCCCCATTCCCCCCTTTAGTTATTAGTTTCATTCATGTGATTGGATTTACTCCATGATTTTTCAGGAGAGGTTAGCAAGCATCGAGGCACTTTCAAGCATTGTTCGTTCCTTGTCTAGAGATGTTGACGAGACAAGGGAAGCAATTGCATTGCTATTGGATTTGTCAGACATCCCGCAAATTCGGCAGAGGATTGGCAGGATTAAAGGCAGTATAGTAATGCTAGTCACATTAAGAAATGCACATGAACCAGGTACCCATGATGATGCAGAGAAATTGCTGCACATGTTGTCATCCAATCCGCAAAATGTGCTCCTGATGGCCGAGGCTGGTTATTTTCGACCATTGATACATTACCTGAAAGAAGGTAGTTTAATAAATCATATTGTTCTCCACGCTGACATTTTTTTTACAGATGTAAACGTAAGTTATAATCATATGCTCCATATAGTGAAAGATTTCAAGAACAGGCATTTTACGTTAAGGTGTACAACATTTGACCCTTTTGGTGCAACTAATTGTTTAGAAAATCTTCAGAATATGCACCTTTTAGACCTACCATAAAATTGAAGAGAATTTACTCAAAGTTTATAGAAGATAAAGAAAAGCGAAAACTGTAACAAATAGCAGCCCAAAAACAGCAATTAGAAAAGAAAAAAAACTGCCTTTTGCACCACCATCTACCATCAGTAGTATATTCGTACTTCAGAGCTCTCTTCTGACAAACTACAGCATAACTTTATGATCACTGTTGCAAATTTCTAAAACCCTGCTTGACGGGCAATATTTTCCTGTTAATTTGCAGGTTCTGATATGAACAAGATCCTAATGGCAACTGCTATTTCTAAAATGTTCCTCTCTGAACCGATGAAATCTTCCCTTGGAGAAGATGGTGCAGTTGAGCCTCTAGTGGAAATGTTTAAATCCGGAAATCTTGAAGCCAAGCACTCGGCCCTAGGTGCCTTACTTAATCTCTCTAGCTCTCTACAAAATGCAGAAATTTTGATAAATTCTGGCATAACAGGACCACTGCTCCAACTTCTATTCTCTGTCACGTCAGTGTTAATGACCCTTAGAGAGCCAGCCTCAGCTATACTTGCAGCTATTGCACAATCTGAGCGTATCCTGCTTCATAAGGATGTAGCTCCTCAAATGCTCTCGCTTCTTAACTTATCGAGTCCAGTAATTCAACTTCACCTCCTAAGGGCCCTAAATAGTATTTCTGGGCACACAAATGCTAAAAGAGCTAGAGCTAAAATTAGACAAAATGGTGGAGTGCAACTCCTCCTGCCCTTCCTGACAGAAAAGAATATTGATATCAAAATTGCTGCTTTGAATTTTATTTCCAATCTGTCAAAAGATGCTTCACAGGAATTAGCTGAGCAGATTAGGGATACCCACCTTAATATTTTCGTGAAGATTATCTCTTCACCTACATCTGGAAATGAGAAGGCTGCAGCTATCGGTATCCTAAGCAACCTCCCAGTGACAGACAAGAAGATTACTGAGTTACTCACTGAAGCAAACTTGCTTCCTCTCCTGATATCCTTACTTGAGACAAACATCACAGCGCCATTGACACCATTGAGAACGTCTTTACTTGAGGGCATTGCTGGCGTGTTAATTCGGTTCACAGTCCCTTGGGATAAAAAATTACAAAGTTTAGCAGTTGGACATGGGGTGGTTCCTTGCCTTGTTAAGTTGCTTTCGGAAGGATCAATAAAAGCCAAGTCTAAAGCAGCAACATCCTTGGCTCAACTGTCACAGAATTCACTAGCATTACGTAAGACAAAATTGCCAAGGTGGCTTTGTGTTGCCCCATCAGCTGAAACTTACTGTTTAGTTCACAACTCCCAGTGCACTGTCAAAAGCACTTTCTGCTTAGTGAAAGCTGGTGCTGTCAGTCCTCTGATCCAAATCTTAGAAGATGACAATCGTGAAGCAGATGGTGCAGTATTGGAAGCACTAGCTACCCTTATGCAGGATGAGATTTGGGAAAACGGGAGCAAGGTGATAGAAAAGACATCAGGTGTTCATGCTCTGCTGAGAATTGCTGAGGCAGGAAACTCAACTTCCCAGGAGAAGGCGATATGGATTCTGGAGAGGATCTTCCGGCTTGAAGCCCACAGAGAGCGTTATGGTGAAATCGCTCAAGCTTTGCTCATTGATCTTGCTCAGAAAGGAGATCCTATCCTGAAACCAATGATTGGAAAGATACTTGCTCACCTTGAGCTACTTCAAACACAATCGAGCTACTTTTAAGCATGTTTGGGGAGCAACTGTCCATGCTGAAACTAGCAAAATGGCATGTGTAACTGGCCTTTTGCAAGTTATGCTGCGCAATGCATGTTGAGCATACGCTTGAATGATGTCTGATCCAGGTTTGCCAGGCAGTGATCTTCTCCACCAAATGTTACTGTGGACCAATTTGAAGAATGTTTCAACTGTGACATTGTACCTCCGGAAGAAGTGATTTTGTGGGGTTACAGACTTCCAGTTGTGGCTGTACAAATAGCAATCTAGCAGAGCAAAGGGAGATTGTGCATCGTGGACAGCAATCTTGTGTTGGTCTGTCATTTTTGTTAGTTCGTGGATTATATAGTGTTTAAAGGAGATAGATTGCAAGTTGTATAGTTAGTCATGTGCCGTTTCTTCTTTTGTGTATAAAATGGTGATATGAATCAAAAAGAAAAAAAAAACAGTGATATATACTAGTACAATTGTTTTGTACAGCGAACTTGTTCAACATAGCAATAGATGAAGATCATTCTTTTTGAGAAATGATTCATGTTTTTTTTTTACTTGTCAGCGTGCTGGGTCTCCAATGTATACCATACCAGTAAGATAATATTCCAGTTGACATATTTTTCACAGCAACCATATATGATATTGCATGTGGGTAATTATTTTAAGGGCAATACATGTGCGATGATTTCATGATCAAACTTCTTTGGTTAGACCTCTGTTTTTCTCCCACATAATCCCTTTATATATGGTACTCTTATGGTACTCTTTCCGTCTCCCAAAATATAAGAACCTATTTTCCTAGGTTCTTATACTTCTGGCTACCGCAAATTCCACTAAAACAAATTCCACTATGAGTAGTAAGTGGCATACTGCTGGCTACTGCAAATTCCACTAAAACAAATTCTAGTGAAAATAACTCACTTATTTGTTCTTGTGCTGATTGAAATTTGAAATCAAGCAGTTTTTTTTTTAAAAAAAATATTGAATCGACGAATCCATTCATATATTTGTAGGGGCAGCGGATCTGGGGCTTCTGGGCCCCCGGCCAAGTGACGAGCAAAACCCACCCAAAAAAAAAAAAATACAGCGGAGACGCGCGACGGCGGCGCAGTTCCCCGCTCCGCCGCTCCGTGCTCCGACCTCCGGCGACCCCGGGCACCGGCGAGTGGCCCCGACGGCCATCCAGCTTGTCAGCGTCGGTTCCTCTTACTTCTACTCTCAAATTTTTAGTCTCTTATTATCAACAGGATTGACCTGTTCACTGTTCAGGGAGCCTGTTCTTATCGCATTATCCAGATTTTTCTTTTCAAAAAACATGAAATCATCACTGGATTTTGCTTTAATAACTTATTATTATCAGTTTGTTTGCGATTTGAACCAAACAAGTGTAACAAATCTTCGTATCGTTCACCCAAAATATCTCCTGGTTTTTCTCGTTTCCGTTTCGAATTAACAGAATTTTCACTACAGATTATTAGGCCTCGAAACCTACCTTCCACATCCACGCCATTCTTCTCCGCCTCCTCTTCCTCCTCCTCCTCGGATCCCTCGCAATGGCGGCGCCGCCTCAGCCCGTGCCGGCGCCCGCGGCCGCGTCGCCGGAGGTGTTCCGGCTCGGGTTCATCGGCCCGGGTAACCTCGCGGAGAGCATCGCCCGCGGCGTGGCGGCGTCGGGCGTCCTCCCGGCCACCGCGATCCGCACCGCGCCACACCGCCGCCCCGAGCGCGCCGAGGCCTTCTCATCCATCGGAGCTCACATCTTGGAGACCAACGCGCAGGTATCCTGGACTGCTTTGGATTGCCACCAATTCCCACTAATTTTGAGTACCTTCAGTTGTACTTGTATGTTTGATTCAAGCCAGTACCTGTTGGAAATCCTACCAAAATTTGAATCCTAGCAAACTCTACCCTACCAAATGTTCTTCTATGCCATTTTTTTTCTTATGGCATGTAATTCAGTTCATTATCCATCACATTAGACATCAAGTAACTCTTCTCTTGTTATTATCTTGTGATAGGTAGTTGATGACAGTGACGTGATCGTCATCTCTGTGAAGCCGCAGATCGGTATGTTGCATCTTGTCCTGTTTTCTCATCTTTGTACAACATCTGTTTTTTCCTATGTTTTCAGATTTCAGTTTATTGTTTTCGGAAGGAAGCATATTTTTAAAGGCAAAATTAGGAGAACTAGTTAGATTTTAGTGTACCGCTGCTACTTCAGGTGTTTTCTGATGTTCTGGAGATGTAAATGCTTTAGGGGAAAAAGTCAGTGATCAATTTCACAAATGTTCTCAGGATATTTGCTAGTGATGTATGGGTAACGTTTGAGACTTTGAGTAGGTTTTGCATGCTTATGAGATTACCTCTGCATCAAATTGCAGTAAGGCAGGTACTGGTTGAGCTAAAACCCTTGCTGTCAGAAGAAAAGCTTCTGGTGTCCATTGCTGCTGGCATCAAGATGGAAGATCTGCAGGTGAATCTATATTTTTGTTTTACTCAATATCTTAACTCATGGCTTCTGGTGTGAAATATTGCTCTATCTACATTCCATGTAGAAGCAGCGAACTGTTGCACAATGCCTAATTGTGTGGATAACGTATGAGATAAAAACATCTTTATTCATGCCAGATCTTTTTTCCCTCAGTTGGAAACGTTCAGTTGTTCACAGTTTGGCCTATTTTCTTTTGATTGTAATTCCAGGGTTGGTCTGGTCATCGAAGATTTATTAGAGTAATGCCAAACACCCCTTCAGCTGTTGGACAAGCAGCATCAGGTAACATATATGACAATCATCCATTAACTTTCATATGCTTGTTTCATGTGTACTTTGTGATAGATTATGTGTTATGGTTGTCGGACTGAAAATCACATAATCTATTGGTAATCAACCTTTGTTGTAAAGTTATCAATCGACTAATATTGTGTGTCGATATCTCTTTCAGAATATCACTTTTTTTTAAGGAAGATATCACCTATTTTAGTGAACAACACTTTTATCTAATCCTTCCAGGAGAAAAAAAGAACTACCATTATGTTAAGAGTTGGGTGGTAGAATTTTTGAAATGCAAATGCTCATACATTTAGTAATTGAAATCGTAGTTTATCTTCTCAAAGAACTGAGAATTAATCAATTGCTGATCTCGTTGTATCTGCTAGTGATGTGTTTGGGGGAGATGGCTACTGAGAATGATGAAAACCGTGTAAGAAGTTTATTCAGTGCCATTGGAAAAGTTTGGACAGCTGAAGAAAAATATTTTGATGCTGTAACTGGGCTAAGGTATGTGACTAATTTTACAGATCTTTTCTTGAAAAGCTTCACTGGAAACAATATGTTATGATTTTGAGAATAAACATGTATTCCCATCTATTTGAATACAGTGGTAGTGGCCCGGCTTATATTTTCTTAGCAATAGAGGCCATGGCTGATGGTGGAGTTGCTGCTGGTCTTCCTCGGGATCTTGCACTTGGTCTTGCATCTCAGACAGTGAGTGTTCCTTCCATAAAATATGTTTGCGATATTGTTCTATGCTCTGGTCACATATTCTGTTGATCTATATAGGTTCTTGGTGCTGCAACCATGGTAAACAAGACTGGAAAACATCCGGGTCAGCTGAAGGATATGGTCACTTCCCCGGCAGGAACCACCATAACTGGGATACAAGAGCTCGAGAAGGGTGCATTCCGTGGGACGCTGATAAATGCCGTTGTTGCTGCTACAAAGCGTTGCCGTGAACTTTCTCAGAGTTAATCCTCTTGTTAGTTGTTAGTCCATTGGATGTGCGACTCTGCGCACGATTTCCCCTAGGGAAGAGGATGTGCGAATATTGATATTTAAACCTGATGAGGCTATCAGCAAATTTTGCTTGTAGTTTTATCCGAATAATTTGCTGCACTTTAGTGGCACGAAATCTGGATGATGTTAGATTGATACTTATTCTGGCAGCAGCTGTTTTTGATCGTTTTTGTTGGGATATTGGAGTTTTAAGGTATGGCAGGCTGCTTGACTGTCTGGAATGTCAAGAACTTCACAGAAAACATAAAAGACATAAGATGTAATTACGCGTACAGTTCTCAATCACTATATGTCGAGTGTCAAACAACATTGGGCATAGTGTTCGACTGGGCATAGTGTTCGACGGAGATTAAATTGGGAAATTGAAATGTATGCCTTTTGCATGCAATATATACCCTACGATGCCGAAGCAGCCCTATATGAATTCCCAACAAACTGACAATCACACAACATTACCATACAGTTTTATTATATATACATGAATCTTGAATGCTTCGGCTATCAAATTGCGAGAATACCATCAAGCTATCAAATTCTCACATGTAATTGCGAGAATACCATCGATCTTCAGGAGACCATTTGTCTTCATACCTTCCGAGCGAGTACCCCACAGCAGGCATATCAGCAAGATGCAGAGGATCTGGTTCTATGCCATAGTCTGTCAGTGGTCGGTGCTCAAGAATCTTATCATGATCAATCACGAAATCTGGAATTTCAACTTCCCCCTTTCTGATGTCCCCCCAAAGATACTCCAGCCGACTAACATACTTGATTTTCCAATACAAACTGCAAGAAAAGCTTATGGAATTTTAGATTTCAACTAATATTAATACTGAAAGTCAGTACTGGAGACAGCAGATAAAAGAAAGGACACTGATTTAGCCTGCCTATCGATTTAAAACAGGTTTACTTATCACTACAATCACTACCGAACCTATGAGGTATTATAATATGCCACAGATTGGTATGTTGCATCTTGTCCTGTTTTCTCATCTTTGTACAAGATTTGTTTTTCCATATGTTTTCAGCTTTCAGCTTATCATTTTCTGAAGGAAGCATATTTTTAGAGGCAAAATTTGGAGAACTAGTGTACAGCTGCCACTTCAGGTGTTTTCTGATGTTCTGGAGATGTAAATGCTTTAGGAGGAAAAGTCAGTGATCTATTTCACAAATGTTCTCAAGATATTTGCTAGAGTAATGTATGGGTAACATTTGAGACTTTGAGTAGGTTTTGCAAGGTTATGAGATTACTTGTGCATCAAATTGCAGTAAGGCAGGTTCTGGTAGAGCTAAAACCCTTGCTGTCAGAAAAAAAACTTCTGGTGTCCATTGCTAGCGGCATATTTTAGGTTTCAACTAATATCAATACCAAAATGTCAGTACCAGAGACTGCAGATAAAAGAAAGCACGCTGATTTACTAGCCTGCCTATCGATTTAAAACAGGTCTACTTACCACTACAATACCTAGTCTATGAGGTGCAACAATATGGTGGAGTTTAATCATTAATTTTTCTGCTGAATAAGATAGGGAAACAGCAAAACAGAAAATATTAGAGATAATACTGACCCTCCACTTAAAAAGAGCCTGCCAAGCGTGGCGATGGCCAACCTAGAGCGAAGCCCAGGATGCAAGAAGTATAAGATCTGCAGTCTCTCCTTGTATTCAGGTGGAAGATCTTCATAGACCCCCCTCAAGATTGACATACCAGGGTTGTTATCATCTGACTGCACAGTGCTGTGCATGTACAAAAGGCAGAATGGCCCCTCTGGCAATTCGGTGCGCAGCTTGTGAAGAACATACTTCTTCAGACGATCACCACCTATGACAGGAGCTGGAATTCGAAAAGCAGATGTTATGTTAGTGTTGACAATGAGAAAAGAGTAAGGGCCTAACACAAGAGCATTACAGCATCAGGTTTACTTCATGACAGTCGCAGCCGCACACTATATTCAAGAAATGAACATACAGCTGCTTGCTATTTCCAATATCGGTATAAAAAATGACCAGCAACCGCTCCAATACACCGCCAGGGCGCCAGGCACTAATGAAGGGCAGCAAAACGGAGATAAACGTTGTACCAACTAGGCAATTATCAAATGAATTATCTAACATTTAGTTAAGATCAATCAAACCATCCATTGATCGAGTGCTAGCAAACGAGCTCTGATATATTAATTCAAGGTCCAGCATTCAACAAATCTGTGTACCTCTCCCAAGTTCAACGTGTCCAAAACACTCAATTCGGTGCATCTACCGAACAGTGCAGGCGGATCAGAATCTAAATTTACTACACAATTGAGAAGGTCTATGAACTATCAATCTCCAGGATCCAATTTTTTTCCTGTTTAATTCACATAATTCGCACCCACATAGATGATAGATACATCCAGAAGGGAACCACGATCCAATCTGATAAAGCCACAAAGGAAAGGAGAGGTGGGGAGAAGAGGGCGTTTGGCGCACCAGGGAAGAACCTGCCGACGACGCGGACGATGCGCCTCCCGGCCCTGTCGGTGCCCTGGAGACGGACGACCTGGAGCTCTTCGAGGTCGGAGAAGTCCTCGCCGTCGGCGGGCGCGGAGAGGTCGGGGAGGCAGTCGTGCCACTCCTCCCGGTCGGCCGGGTTGAGGAGCGCGGCGCCGGCGTCGACCGCGAAGTCGGAGCCCAGCACCACCACGGAGAAGTCGCCGGTGCCCTGCGCGAGCGCCATGGCCGCCGCCGCCGCCGCACCTCACGCCGTCACGCGGTCGATCCCCGCGCCGGCCATCCACCACCTACCAAGACGAGACGATGGAGAAGGCGACTGTTTTATTTGGGCCTCCATTGGGCCCAACTAAGAGGACATCAAGGCCCATCTTGCCGGGCTTGCTGGGCTGCATGCTTCTCCTGGACCTTTCTGTCCCTTCTTTTTTGGAACAAGTCTATCTCGCCTCTCCCATCAACTGCTCCTTGATTAAACCGTCTCTCTACGTAAAATTGGGTATAAAGCATCTCCCATCTTTAATCCGGTGCACATTGACTTATTCAGTCGTTTGGGAAACGGTTTCTGCTAACATGACAAGTGGACTGCGATTGACTCGTTGAATCGGCAAGAGATCCACATGTTAGGGCATATATAAAGATAGAGTCCGATATGGTTTCTTAATTAATACATATCACTTAAAGATCATCCTCCTACAATAATTGAGAACAGAAGACCTCTCTTAACAATTATTACACCAAAACATTATGGGCCTCCATTGGGCCCATCTAGAAGGACACGAAGGCCCATCCAGCCAGGCTTGCTGGGTTGCATGCTTCTCCTGGATCTTTTATACCCCTTGTTTTCCTCTTCCACGTTCTCTTCTAATTACAAAAAAATGTAGTTTTTTTTCAAAACCAAAAAGAGGTCACAAAGGAATGAGATCTTTTACCTTTCTGAAGTGACCAATATGCAATTTTGACCACTTAATTCTAAATATCACATATTTGAAAACGTTGGACAGGTGTATCAGGAAAAGTTTCAGAAATCCAAATATGATATCTGGAGTACTAGTATAAAGAGCATGAAGAATAAGTAGAATCCACAGTGGCTGCAGGCTGCAGCTATGCGGTTACCTGAAGGAAGCAAACAGGTCCGTGAAAACGATAATCCAAAGGCGAATTTTTGAGGAAGGAACCATTCATCCTTGCCATTTGTCAAGAAAAGGAAAGGAGCATCTGATCCGAGCATCCCTGTCTTTGCTAGTAAAACGGCAACAGCTTTTGGCTCCAGGTGAACGATTCGATCGATCTTTTTTTCTTCTTCTTTAATGTTTGATAAGAGAGACTGATTAGATGGTGATTAATCTGTGAGGTGAAACCGACATTAACATCACGCGTGGTGCTACCAATTTCACCGTGGAAAGCAAAGCAGGGACGCTTTTGAGGTTGGAGCTCCCAACTTTGGCAGAAGTTTGGTGGAATTTGGAAACGCCACGCCACCGGCTGCCGATTCCGTGGAATTTCCGACAAGGTGAGCTCGATCTTGGCCGCTTCTTCCGACACGTTGAAATTGCTACGCCCAAAGTTGAATTCTTCCACGGAGAATTCAGAGCGTCGTAACATGAGAAAAGAAAAGGGCAAATCCAAAGTCATAGTATTTCAGGACGAGATTACCACTCTCGTCGTCATCGTCATCATCAGGCAGAGCTTAATTTTGCTGGATTTCCTTTACGTAACTGATACGAAACTCACGTAGGAGTGTACGTTCAGGTTTGGCACTGTTGTCTTGTCTTTTAGTACCAAATGCAACGACCTTCGTGCCTTTCCGATGAGCAAGTAGTTCAGAAATAGTAGTGTAGTACGAAAAAGAGGGAGGGAGTTGTTCACTAAACTTCACTTGATTGATTCCTAGGGAAAATTATGCATTTCAACCAAAACGGAGAGAGAGACACACACACTATGAACAAAAACAACACAAGGACATCGAATTCACCTGGACCTAAGCCAGATGACACAAACAGAAGAAGGAACTAAACAGTTACTAAAAATGAAAAAAAAAAGATTAAAGACTAGCTTAACCATGAATGTTCATCAGCAGCAGCAGCAGCAAGTAATCTAGTCGCGGCGGCGTCTCCTTCGCAGAAATACGGGAAGGCGGCGGCGAGCGGCGGCAGCGGCGGCGGCGGCGGTCAGTCGAAGCGGCGGCCGCGCCATGCGGAGACGGAGAAGAGGGCGCGATCTTGCCAGCAGAGGAAGAAGTTGCCCTTCTCCTCCCGGACCTTGAAGCCGTCGCAGCCGAGGCCCTGCGCCACCCGCCGCGCCTGGAGCAGCGCGTAGTAGCTGAGCGGGACGCGGCCGAAGCCGGCGCCCTCCAGCCGCCGCGCCCACCGCTCCAGCCGCTCGTGCCGCTCCCGCCGCTCGCCGCCGTCGCACGCCACGATGTTCTTGATCTCCTCCCCGAGCAGCCACCGCTCCACGCGCGCGCGCTCCACCGACCCGCGCGCCGCCCCCACCTCCAGGCAGTCGAACAGCGCCGCGTAGTAGTTAAGCGCCTCCACGAACCTCTCCGTCAGCCCCGCCGCGTTGTGGCTCGCCTCCTGCTCCGCCACCACCATCACCTTCGGCGACAGCCCCCACAGCGCGCCCAGGAACGCGTCCGCGCGCGACGTCGACGGCGACAGCCCGGACTCCGGGCTCCGCCTCTCCTTGTCGCCGCCCGCCACGGCGGCGGCGGCGTCGTCGTCGGACGCCAGGAGGCAGTGCAGCTGGAGGCTGGAGCAGATGGCGAGGGCCTCGCCGGTCTTCACGCGGAGGGACTCCACGTCGAGGGCGTCGAGGCGGGACACCACCGGGTTGAACTGGAACGGCACGTCGAGGCGCTCTGCTTCTTTCGTGAGCGCCATGGCCGTCTGGGTGAGGAGTTCCTTGTGCTCGTGCACCGACGTGAGGCGCAGGTGCGGCGGGCCCTCGGGGCGCGCGGCGAGGAGGTGGAGGAGCTCCAGCCATTGCGTGGCGTCGGCGCCGCCGAGGTCGATGACGTGCACGATCTTCTCGGACTCCATGGCCTCCAGTATCGACTGGTTGGCGGCGGCGCCGGCGAGGCGGAGGAACGGGCAGAGGTCGAGGAAGTGGCGGCGCGCGGCAGCGACCTCGGCCGGCGTGGGCGACGCGCGGGGCAGGAGCAGCGCGCGGCACAGCCCAGGCCACGCCCTCAGCGCGCGCCGCGCCAGCGCCTCCGCGAAGGCGGCCGCCACGCGCTGCATGGCGTCCCCGTCGGGCGCCGCCAGCGACGCGATGTGCTCGAGCGCGGCGTTCGCAGCATCAAGCCGCCCGGCCGCCGCCGCCGCGGCGCAGTTGAGCAGGAGATGGATGAGGCACAGCCCGCGCTCGTCGGAACGCAGCTCCCGCACCATCCATGGCGGCGTGGGCGACGCCGCCGCGGCCGGGTGGAGCGGCATGTTGGAGAAGTTGTGGAGCGGGGAGGATGTCACCGACGACGACGAGCCTTCGTCCTGGACCATCAGCCTCGCCAGCGCTACCCCCCCAAACCTTGAAATACAAAAAAGCTACAACCTTTGATCCAATCGATTCTACGAGCACGGGCGCATTTGAGGTTTTGTGATGAGTGGAGCCCGCGAGGTGAGGGTGCAAAAGGCTGCGAGCTCTGCCTGCGCAGAATTAGATTGGAGACGAAGAAGAAGCCATTAATAATCAAAGCAAAGCAAAGCAAGTAGTGTAGCGCAATGAAGGCGACGATGAGAAGAAGCTGGCGCCAAAAGTCCAAGAGGATCGAAACAAGAAGCAAACAGCTCGGGAAACAAAAATACAATCCCGGGGCCAGATTTCCTCAGGCAACGGGACAAAAGCAAATCGCCACCATTTATTTCTGCGATACAACCCACAAGCACAAGCAGCGAGCGACAACGACGAGAGCTATCTATCTATCAATCATCCTATCCTATCCTCCAACACTTGCATCGAGAGAGGCGAGGCATAGCAGCGGCATGCATGCATACCACCACAAGTGAACAAAAGAGAAGGAAGAAAATGCTCACCTCAAGGAGGAGCAGCTGCAGCGTCCCTAGTCCGTCCCAAGAGAAGAGAGAGGATTTCACAATCTTTCAGAGGAGACGATGCAGAATTGCAGATATAAAGAGGACGAGAGAGAGAGCAGGTGAAATGAACGAAATGGGGTTTGAGTGGTGTGGTGGTAGTAGCGGCCTGCGCTTTGGACTTTTGGGGGGTTGTGTGCGCGCGCTGGCGACAAGAAGCGGAGGAGGCTTTTTTTGTCCGCATCGCGCTTGTCTCCACTCGCGCACCGGCACCGGCCCGAGCATTCATTTCACTCTTCTTGTTTTTTTTTTTTCTGTCCGAGACTGCACGCTGCCCCTTCTATTCTCCCGTAATCTGCGTGGACCGACTCTACCTCTGCTCGAGTAGCGGAAAACCTCGCTAATTTCCGAATTTCTTATCGGTTTTTCTTATGTATTAACTTTAGCTTACGTGTAAACCCTCGTGCTTCTTTTTTTTTTTTCGATCGGTATCCCATCCTTTATGGCTTTATTTCTGAGCTCGGGAGTATCTTTTTTTTTTTGTCATATTACTGTGCTTTTGCAACTTAGACGTGTTTAATTTAGATTGTTGTTGTTGTCACGGATTAAGTATTTATTATGGGCGAGTAGCTAAAGCTCGTTATCGGTTTTTCATAGCTTGCGTGTAAATCATCTCTTTTTGAATGCTTTATCTATGAGTTTGGGTGTATCCATTTTTCTTAGATTATTGTGTTTTTTAAATTAGGCCATGTTTAATTTGGATTATTGAATAGACTATTGTTACGGGTTATGGAGTGATTATAAGAACAAATAAATATTAAAGAAATAAACTTAACAAGTAGATTAAAATAATTGTATAATCAATGCAGTAAACAAGCTATTTAAGAGAATATTTTCTAAGCGTTGAGCAAATAATATGTTTTAATAATCCGATGAATAATCTGAAAAAGAACAACACCTAGTGAGAAGGAAATAAAATAATTTTACCATGTTACCTGGATATAGGCTATCAAAATTTATGCTAAAATATAAGGTGCATTTTGCCCTCTTTCTTATATGCCATAGAAAATCTTGCAAGAAAGATACGACTTTAAGAGAGAAAAGAATGCATTCTTGTTCTTCTTAACTTATGGAGTATTAGGAATGCTAAATACTTTATTTTTAATTCATGTGTAATGGTCCAAGTGTATATAGTAGAAATAGAGTTTTCTCGTGACAGTGGCAGTACTCTCTCTAATTTTTAATATACGTCACTGTTAACTTTGAGACATATTAATAAAAAGAGCATATGCAATACTTATTATTTAAGTAATTTCAATGAAATAAACAGATCATAATAAAATAAATAATAATTATATTTTTTAAAAAAAATAATAAAACAAAAAGTCAAAAATACATTATCTATTAAAAGCCAGAGGCAGTATTCAATTTGTGCTACCCCGAAACAACACTAGCTTTGCTAATTGGGGAGCATGCAGGGTTGGATGTGCAAAAGGTGGCTCGCAGTACTACCATAAATAGCTTTTTCGGGACAATATATAATAAACAGTATAATTGTAAAATACAGTAAAGGTAAAGAAACCGGTAAGCCCCCACGACTCTTGTCGCGAGGTGGCGAGAGGAAGAATAAACACAAGAAGGAGCATGGCGTGTTGGGGCCTCGTTATTCCTCCATCCCCGCAACACGACGACGACGCCACAACAAAACAAAACTCGCCCCCACTTCTTCTTCCTCCTCCTCCTTTAATTTTGTTCTTTCTTGCCACCCTCTTCTCTCTCTCTCTCCCCCGCGGTCAGTCTGATGGTTTCTGAAAACAACTCTAGAAACCATTCAATTGCTGCAGGCTCACTAGAGCTAGCTGCTGAGAGGAAAACCCAATACACTGCACAAAGAAAATGTAGAATATAAAGATTTTAAGATCCACATTTTGCACCTTAATAATACCTTTTCTATTTCATATCATAAGCCGTTTTAATTTTTTTTCTTCTAGATAAACTTATTTAGGCCTGACTATGTTTATAGAAAAATTTATCTATATATACAACACCAAATTAGTTTAATTAAGTATAACATTAAATGTATTTTGATAAAATATTTGTTTTGCGTTTAAAATATTGCTATATTTTTTACAATCTTGATTAAACTTTACTTAAATAAGTTTGACTAGAAAAATAATAACGATGACTCCAAAACCAATCAAATGCTTGAAAAGCAAATCTAAGACATTTAAATTTTTTAAAATAATAATTAAAGTGAGTAAACTTTTTTATCTAACTTTAGTATTTGCTAATCCTAAAAACTATTATTATATTTTGAAAGGTGGAACAAGGTGGAAAAACATAGGCAACGACACTGGGCTCCATACTCGGATGTGTTTTATAAGGGAGAAGAATGAGGTTGCTTGTAGACGGACAGATAGTGATCCAGCGTCTTGTTTTGCCTCTCTTAAAGGGAAAAAATAATACGGAGTAAAAAAGAACTTAGGATGGCTCTGATGCGCAATGCATGTTTGACCGCAGAATTAACCCTCCTGCTGGCCTCACTCGACTTACATTTACTGTTTGTCCTCACTCTACCATCTCTAGGATATTTACCGACCCCGACAGTAGCGCGGGTACTGTACGATAACCATAACAAAACTGTGACAAATTAATGCTAAAAAAAAGAACTACTTGGTGGAAAATTTCCCACCATTTTTTAAACAAAAAAATTCAAACAAAATTTATCAAACCCTACCGATTGTTTACTTCTATCATGCCCCAGCAATAAGCTCGGTAACCGCAAGTAGGGATAACCCCGAGCAAAACTATACTCCATCCGTCCCAAAATAAATGCAGCCATAGTTTTCCGCGCCCAACTTTGACCATTCGTCTTATTTGAAAAAATTTGAAAAAAAAATTAAAAACATAAGTCACGAGTAAAGTATTATTCTTGTTTTATCATCTTATAACAACAAAAATGCTTATTATAAAAAAAATTCAAATAAGACGGACGATCAAAATTGGACGCGAAAACTCATGGTTGCACTTATTTTAGAACAGAGGTAGTAAATTGCTTAGCATGATTTATTCGTACCTTATGGCTTATAAATCCCTTCTAAATTTTAACTTTATAATTTTTCCGGTATCCTCTACTTTACTAATATCTAGGGTTGATTTTTAAATCACTAAAGACATAAGTTTAAAAGTTTTGACCAACATAGTTACTTTTTTATCAAATTCAGGCCAAAATATGAGCTACTTCCTCCGTTTCATATTATAAGACTTTTTAGCATTTTTCACATTCATATATATGTTAATGAATCTGGATATATATGTATGCCTAGATTCATTAACATCTATATGAATGTGGGAAATACTAAAAAGTCTTATAAGAGCAAGATTAATAGTATAGCCCACTACTAGCTCCAAATCATCTATAGCCAATGTAATAGCCAATTGATACAATAGTTGCTTACTATACTATTAATACCTGGTCTCACTTGTCATACACACATTACGTTTTGGAGTCCGTGCTGCAGTTGGCTATATATCTGTAGCCCGCTGTTCTTCTTTCTCTTCTTTTATATTTTTAAAATATGTTTATAGCTGGTTTATAGCTTGGTATTTTACCTGATCTGCTCTAACTTGAAACGGAGGTTAGTATTTCTTAAGAAAAATGTATAAAAAGTGATGACATAGGTAGGTAAAAGCAGGCTAAAGCCGCCGTATCTATGAGTACAAGGGAGGTGGCGAGTGCGTCCAAGGGAGCCGCGGGCGGGGGCGGCTGCATCCAAATTCCAAAGGCCAAAACAAAGGGCAAACGAGGGGAAGAACCGAAGAAGTGGGTGTTGGCGTCCGGTGGATCCGTCCACCCTATTAAAAGACGAGACGACAAGCAAGTTTTTCCGCGACTTGGACGCTTGCGCTGCGTGTTCACTCTCCCTACGCCCGCAGGTGGCCCATCCTTCTCCTTTCCCTTCGCCGTGACGACCCGTGCAGTGCAGGCAGGCAGCTACTCGTAGCTTAGCTGCAGTTGCGTTTGCGTGCCCGTTGATAAATGTTCACCGGCCACCTCGGCCATGGCAGGGGCAGGGCATGTGCATTGCGTTTGTGCCATTTGTGAGAGAGAGAGATGTTGTTGTTGTACATTGTGTGTTGTACCATGCGATTAGCCATTGCTTTGCTTTGTGTGGCGGTTTGTACAAAACCAGCTGGGTTTCATCAATGCGATGGGTAGTACGGAGTACTCCCTCCATCCAAAAAAAAAAAAGACAAATCATCGGTTTCCGTGTCTAACATTTGACCATCCGTCTTATTTGAAAAAAATATGAAAAAATTAAAAAGATAAGCCACGCATAAAGTATTAATCATGCTTTATCATCTAACAACAATAAAAATACTAATTATAAAAAATTTCATATAAGACGGACAGTCAAACGTTGGACACGAAAATCTAGGGTTTGTCTTTTTGTGTTTTTTAAGGACGGAGGGATTACTTAAAAAAAACCTAGGGAGCACTTCCTTCCTTCCAGTTGGCAAAGGGAGAGGGTACTTAAAAAAACAGTTAATACTAGTACTAGCTCTTTAAATCTGACCGACGAGTGAGTGAGTGAGCAATGATCATTCTTTCGAGAGGCAGATCCGTTGAAGTGGCTTTACTTTACTGTGAGATTTACTTTAGTTTTGCTCTGTTCCGGCTGAAATCCGTTAAAGAGGCAGAAAGAACGGTTTTTCTTTTAAAAAAGAACAGTTGGATCAGTTATAACTGAAGTGAAAAAAAATGCCCTTTTCTAACCATTATTCTAACCGTATCGACACCTACAAGCTACAGGTAGAGTCCGTGTTAGACGGTACGGTTGTAGCTTCATTTAATGGACTTGTGGTGGTGACTGGCCCGATGCTAATCCCTTTCTTAATGTGTGTGCGGGCGACATTGGTTAGGAGAGGCATCATAGCTCGTTAAGGCTCCGCTCATTCTCTTAACGAGTCAACTTGGCTTGGCTCATTAATCTTAAAGAGTTACTCCCTCCATTTTTATTTTAATTGATGTTTTAGACAATAACACGGTCTACAAGATATATATCTTTGACCTTATTTTTCTACTATAATATATATAATAAATAAATGCATGTTTATTTTTATTGTAGTGCTTTAAAAGACAAATCTATATATGTTGTTCTAGTTCCTTTAAACTAAATATTTTTAAAGTTATTGATAGTCAAAGTTATAAAAGTTTTACCTCAACCTTATCCAAAACGTCAATTAATATGTAACCGGAGAGAGTAAAAGCCTAGCTCGGTTCGTAAGCTGGCTCGTTAAACTCATTAACACATTTAAGTCATTTTCATAATTTTAAACTTACTATTTAATTATATTAAAAATATAATAATAAACACTAACTAATAAATAAATCACCGTATACCAATAGTTTGTATGTAAAAAAAACTAAGCAGCAGATTAACAAGTATTGAGTATATAAAAATATGAGCTAAAATCCTAGCTTGGTTCGACTCATTAAGATTATGAGTTTGATCCGATTTAAGCCACGAACTCTTTTGAGTTTTTCCACCCTAATATTGGTGAATGGGGTTAAATTTTTTTCCTGGTTATAACTTTATAGGATTTTAGTTTTGTAATTGAATAAAATACATGATGGGTCATTCAACTTATTTAGTGTGTCATGTAGGTCACTCTACATTTACCCATGTAACTACCTATATGAGCATATATGTAAAGTGACCTAGATGTGAATTTTAAAAGCACAATGATCTATATGACATACTACTTAAATAAATCGAGTGACCCTCCATGCATTTTATTCCTTGTAATTTTTTAATACTACATTCAATAAAACATCACGTGGTGTTTTTTTAATATTTTTTAATACAGACTTTTAGTGTTTAGTTTTATACTCCTTTTCTAAAGTTATATTCAATGAAGAAACACCATATTGCTTAGTGTTGTTCGTTTGAAAAAGAACAAATCGTTTTTATTATCTTAGAACAAATCAAGTTTTAGTTATGGAAAACACTATAGAATAGTATCCCGTTCGGACATGATGCTATCGCCTGACAGGTATCGGTTGATAACCTGTTTGAACGAGATGATACCTCTGATACCTAAATTTAAGACGATACCTCTGAAATATCATTCCGTCTAAACGGGATACTATCTTATAGCATTCCCGTTTAGTTATGTGAAGACTGTATAAACGTTCGCAAGGCGGGGACACCAAGCGTCCAATCCCAATACTGATGGGTACGCGTACGTCACCGGATGCGAGTCCACGGCGCGATGCCCGCGAGATCGAACCAACGCGCAAGCCCAACCATATCTCGCTGAGTTTAAGAGCAGGTTTAATAGTATCGTCAGCTACAGGCTATAAATGTGTACCATATCATCTTATAGCTAGAGAGTACAATAGTACGCTGTTGACACGTTAAATAAGTAACATCTTTATTAATTTTTTAATCACCTCAATCTCTTCTTCTTTACCCTTCCCTCTCTCATTCCGTTGCAACACTGACAAAAAACAATGCACAGGCGCCTGGGAGCTCGTGTGCGCTGGCGAATAATTTACCGTCCGCTCGCACCCTCTTTCCTCCCTTCTCTCGTCCATGTCATCATCTAATCTGACGTGTAGCTCATATCGCCAGCTCAATCTACCTTATTAAACATGCTCTAAGCGGTGGAAGTGGCCTCGCGCGCGTGGATGTCCCCTGCTGCGACAGCTGCGCCCCCTGCGATCTTCCGTGCGATTCTGTTCGTTCGTTCGAGAAATGTTTTCTGTTTGTTTGGATTCGGGTGGATATCGTCGTTGCCGTCGCCTTGCACACCAATGCGCGCGTACACAATTGCCAGCTGCCTCCCTCCCATGCATATGCCGGTGCATGGGCAGAGAGAGCTGTGTTTTCCGTTCCGATCCAATTCATGGTTTGACTACTGGCCAGCGCCGTATCGATCTCTATCTCACTGTACCCATCTGCTTTGCATCAATCAAGCCAGGCCGTGGAAGGTACATGCGAGATTACTGCGATAATATTATTGAAGGCTTTGCTGGTCGCCTGGTCCATGTGCATGCTTCTGTTCCGCGATCAATGATCTCAACAAAGAAATTGAACACTTCGGCCGAGAACTAGCCAAGGATTATTTTAAAGGCTATTTTTTAGCGTAAGGAAATAGCCCTAAATTATTTGGATTCAAGGGTTATTTTGAGAGCTATTTGACCTTTAATGTACCTTTCCCTGAAGAGAGATAGAGAGAAAACATTTTTTCAGTGGGCCCCACCTGAAATAGCTCCAATTAGTTTTTTTGGTAGGTTATTTTCAAATAGCTCTCAAATAACTCACCATTACCATTTTGGATCTTTTTGGCTATTTGGACTATTTGAAATAGGGCTAAAAAATTATCACTTGGATTCGTACTAATTTCATAAGCAGATCGTCATGCACATGTATATATAGAAACAAAAATGAGATGGAATATTATCTTCGGTGAATCGAAACAAAGAACGGCGATGAATTGACGAGGACGATCGAGCGGCGATAAACTAATATACGACTTGTCCGCAACAACGAAAAGAACAGGAAAACTAACTGCTCTCTCCATTGTATATTCCACATCTCCGGCAAGTGTGGCGTCTTTAGACCGACGAACTCTATTCCGTCTCTCGTGAGGCATTTTTTAAGCACAAAAATGTTTGCAGCATGGGTATCCATCTGATTAGAAAATTTATCAAGCGCTATGTCCGCTTCCCCGGAAACAAAATTTTTGGATCCGTGCCACACAGCGAATGCGACTTTCCGTGCTCAGAACAGGTTACATGTGTTTTATACGAAAGTCGCCACAAAGAGTCAGACGGAAATTGTCAAAACCAATTTAATCACGTGAAATAGTGGAAGTGTTCACAATGTTTTGAAGCTTATTTGGCCGTATACCACGGGAATGCTGAATTAACAATGCTGGTATACTCTCACCGGACAAAAATAAGAAGTGCTTTCAGACAAGGTTGTTTCAGTAGACTATTACTCCTAACAGTATTTCATTTCAGTTGTACTACAACCATAAAAATGGTAAAAATACGTGTTCTAGGACGTAGTACCTTTTCTTTCGACAATTATGGACTCACAACGGCAGCCTTAGCAATAAAAATAAATCCAAAATTTAAATTATAAAACTTTATTGCAAAGTTGATTTTAAGATCTTTCATCACCTTACTTTTAGACAGTTTTTAAACCATTAATAATACAAATATGAAAGTTTATCTATCGCAGGTTCATTTTGGTTGCTTTGTTCATTTTTTATACAACTTATCAGTTATAAGTATAACTCAACCGATCTGAACTGATCATATTCTTACGATATCACTTATTTACAATTATATGGAGTAATTGGTGTAAAGAGATATCTTTTATATAAACCTTTCCATTGACCCCTATTACTTTAATTTTTGGCATTTTATATCAGGATACCATAAGTTCCTGTGGTACTTACTTTTGCTGCAACCCCTAGTACGATTTTTCCTTGATGGAAAAGATAGAGCTTTCGTCGTTTGCTCGATCTAAGTGTGGTCCAGACAAAGCTCCAAAAGAAAAGGGATCCCGACAAAACATTACTAGTTGCACAAGACAGTTTCCGCAATAATTAGGGCGGTTTAGCTTTAGCACACACAAAACGTGGGGAAACAATATACGCGAGTAAAGGAGGTACCGAAATGTAATGTACGGCACCATCTTGGATTAGCACATACCAAAACAAATGGACGCGTAAAGAGCGTCTTCCTCGTTCTTGTACGTATGTACCATCTCACATGAACCCAAATTAACCAGATATATATGCTTTGTAGAGCTTTTCCGCAGTTGACAGTTTGTAGTTGACAAACACGCATTCATATTTATATTTCGTATGGCTTTCATCCTCTCTTTCCACATGGTTATCTGGGAATTATGTACTAGTAAAAATCACATGTGTATAGACTTAAAAGTTATCATAGGATTGAAAAAATAGATGTTAGAGATTTGTTACTGTATCATGAGTAAATTTTATAGTGGTATGGACAATTTTATACATCTATTTATATATTCTGTGATACTCCCTCCATACCAAAATATAAGCATTTTTAGCTATAAATTTGAACAACTGTGTGTCCAGATTTATACCAAAAGTTGTTATATTTTGGAACGGAGGTAGTAGTTTTTAGGTTTCTAATATATGTGGTTTTCAGTATATATATATTTTTCTGGTTATACTTCTTAGTGCCAAATGTCAAGCATGCAAACATCATACATGCTACAATTTCTTATGGCGTTAATATGCACATGGTACAGCTGCAAGCTAGGTAATCAACCGATCGACCAGCAAGATCCTAACGATTTGGTTCACCAAACAATAATCTTCCGAGAGCTCTTCAAACCGGTCGCATACTGCCGTGTCACGCGCCTAAGCCTCACTTCGTATAATCATATTCTTTTTGGCCCTCGATGTGGCACACGTGAAAACGGGGACACGTGTGTGGCCTGGATGTGCCTTTGGTCGAACGGCAAGTCATTCATTCACACGCTCATTTCATTCAGCATCGCAACAACACGTGACAGCTCTTAAATAAGTCAACCCAAAAGGATCCACTACTGTAGTAGTACAATACTACTGCTACACACCGAATTGAGCTACTAGCTAGGAACAAGAAAAGAAAATTTGGGCAGATGGAACAAGTGCGTTGTTGTATCGGTACACCGACTGATGAGATGTTACATGTGTCAAAGGTGGTGAATCTCCTAAAAACAAAACGACGTGGTAATAACATATAATTAGTTCAGTTTTAATTATTACAAACTTGAAAATGGATTAATTTGATATTTTAGAGTAACTTTCATATAGAAAGTTTTCGCACAAAACGCACCGTTTAGCAATTTTAAAAGCATGCCACGAGTATCCAAAATTTCATCCAAAGCTTATTGGAGAAACGAATGCAGCCAAAGTAGCTGATTTTTTTACATCTTAAACTGTTTTAAAACTTATTTTATAAATAGACATAAAAACTTATTGCTGGAATATATTTTTTTCGTGATTAGCACCGTGTTCTAACGTAACGGCGCCAATGACATTGACACCATCCCTCTAGTCTTTCCGTGGAAGCCAAGTCATTGATTTGAAGGAAGTCGGCGCCAACGGCATTGGTGTTGAGGTCCTATTTGTAAAAAGAAAAAAAATCGAACACAATCTCTTTGTAATAAAAAAACTATTCGTAATAAAAAATATTTACAACTAGATACTTAGCACTAATGACACTTATGTTCAGAGTCTGTTTGTGAATATTTTTTCAAATAGATCCTTTTAAAAAAAATACAAACAGGTCTTTGACGCCACAAACATTGGCGCTACCCCTTCATATCATCAACTTAGCTTCCACAGAGAGACTAGGGAGATGTCGCTAATGTTATTGGCGTCGTCATGTTGAATCACGACGCTAATGACGTTGATGATATGAAAAGAATACATTTATGAAATAAGTTTTTCCAAAAGTCTTTTTGTAAAATAAGTTTTCATAAAGGATGGAAAAAAAACATGTCAAAGTTGCTGCGTTGAGTAGAAGAACTAATCACATGGGTAGTAGATTGGTGGCTACTGGCTAGGGTTAAATTGGACGTGCATGAGAAAAGTTATAACAGCAAGGAGGTAAAAGGAGAATAGTGTTTTTATTTTCTGAAGAGAACTGAAACTTTGCCAAGTGCAATTGATGTGATCAGCTAATTATTTTGAGTAGGTATCTTCGGTTGGATTGGCCAATAAGTTGGCATAAGTACGTGAAAAGAGCTTGCTCATTTTACATTACACTTCGTCATGGGAAGGTAAATTTCCTAGCTTGAAAGAGAAGCCTGTTAGGTAATTTACGTAATACCTTTTTAGCACACAATGCAAAAAAGGTAATGTTGTATTAGGGGAAAGAGCCAGGGACCTAGTTAGTTTTTTTCCCCTGCCGTTTTCCATAGAGAAGACGCGAACATCTTCTCCTATAGGAATCTTCTCTAACTCGCTCTAGTGGAATTATCTTCTAATTTCTGCATGCGCCAAACCGTACATTGAATCTTTTCATTGTGCATCCATTGATTTGCACGAGGTTTCAAGTCGTGTTAAGTGAGGTGTCGGATTTTAATGAGATGGGATTAATGAGTCAAGACTTCAACTTTGAACCAAAACTTGTCCTTTGCGTTGGTGGCTCGAATTAAGGGTCCACTGATTGTTTCGTTGGAACCAAAGTTGTTGGATTTTTCTCAGGAGAGACAATCTACGAAGGAACCATTCCACAGGAAATATTTTTGCAATTACCCTAAGAAAACATATGTATCTTTGATCATGTGGTAGCGAATTTGGGAGGGGGCTACTAGTATCTATGATGTCAATATCATATTAATACGGCATTTATCAATGACACAGCGACTCGATCTAATTAAACACAAAATGACTGGAAACCAACAAATCTTATTTCCACACGTGAGGAATAAACAGTTGGTACGTAACTGGAAAAGGAATAGATAACGCCATTACGTGGCTATACCCAAACCAGTGGACCCTAAGTATTTCGTAGTATCTACTTCTCCCGTTTCATAATGTATCTATCCAGATTCATTAACATTAATATGAATGTGAAAAATGCTAGAATAACTTGCATTGTGAAACGGAAGAAGTATATTACTTCACATTTGTTTACTGTTCTAAGGCGTTACTCCTTATATGGTTAGCCCATTTGTTGCCAAAACTTATGGAGGTAGTAATAGTGATAGCATATTATTAATAATGTGATTTGATTGTAATACAGCAATTGATAGACTGGACTTGTACTAGAGGTAGCAGTGTGCAGATTATGATGAAGCAACAAACCCAGTAGAAACAAATTGAGAAAAGAAATGCACAACATTATATCGACCTAGCAGTAATGTAGACGGTGCTAATAACACAAGGGGAAAAAGTTTGGGCACATCCATGATTGATTTGTCCTTGTTTTGGCAGCTTGCAAGATCGTACGTAATGGGGGGACCCTTAGCTTGTAAGGAACAAGGCCGAGAATGTCCAAAGCTAATAAATTCGAAGTTATCGCCGGGTGTGGCTGTGGCTGTGGCTGCCCCCGGCGAGGAAAGGAACAAGACGAGCCGCGCGAGAGAGATCCAGGAGAAAGACAAGGTTGAGCCATGCAAAAGCTAAGGCAAAAGCAAGCAAAGCTAGCTAGCTAACGTCGTCGTAGATACACACACAGAGTCACAGATCCTACTACAAAAGACGATGAGGTGGGGGTGGGGTGCAGGGGCAGCAGCGCACTTGCTCGCACTCTCTGGGTTGTCGCGTTCCCGGTGTCACCGAGCCGATTCTTTGGACAAGCGAGTAGCCAGCCAAAGGCAAAGGCAGCCGCGTCACGAGGCGGCCACGGCCACCGGTGGCGCACGCACACGCTATCAATCACCTGTTTGGAGTGTTCCGGCGTGCGGGAGCGGGCAGCGCCACCTGGGTTTCCGAAGCCAACAAGCCAAAGGCGGGGGGTGGGGTGTGGGGGGCAGCTAGTGGTGGTGGTGGCGACACCTCGCTTTGTTTTTGTACCCATCCGGTTTGGATGCTAAACACCAGGATGGCTACAAGCGCAACAAGGCGCCCCCCAACCAAAGACGACGACTGCCGTGGTGGGAAAACAACAATTGCAGCTTGTCCTGTTGAGGAGAGGAGGAAAAATACGGGGGCTCGGCGTGGCGTGGGCTGGAGGAGCGGAGGGCGTTGCTGCTTCTGCTTGTTTGGACTTTGGACCCCGTCCATTCGACGCCTCCGGCGCCATGCCAACTGCCAAAGCCAAAAAACCCTTTGTTTTTGTTGCCTTCCCTTGGACCTATGGTGCCGCGTCGCATGGGTCATACGGGGGCGGTTTGTTTTTCCTTGGCACCATGCGCACAAGCGGCATGGCGTGCGATATTTTTTTATGCAATGTCCCGTGTCCCTTACCGTCCTGCCGCTTTTGCTCTCTTCTACTCCTATCCCTTTAGCACTCGCATGTCAGACAAACTGTATAGCGTGCGTGCGATAGCGCCATTTTGGATTTCTTGTTCGCTGCTAGTGACTAATATACTGAAAGTAACCTCTGGTTGATAGCCCAGTATCGTCGAGACGTATATAGAAAGATGACCAGATGGTACGTACGTATGTAAAACAGGTGCGTATGGTAGAGAGGGAAATACGTGCTGACGCACTGGTGACGATATAACAAGGGGGAGGGTGAGTATGAAACCCGATTATGACGCACGCGTTGCCGTCGCAGCAACAGGCCATGATGTAATGTCCCGTTCGCAGCCGAGACCCTTGTGCATTCTGGGAGGCCAACCGGCCAACCATTCGCTCTTCTGGTACGATTCCCTGGGAACTAAAAGGTGAAGGATACCTCTACGTAAGGTTCACAATTAATAATCAGAAAGTTAAAGTATGCAAACTGAACAATGTAAGAGCTAGAGATGTAACCAGAGATGAGCAAGCAACCTTCAGACGTCGCCCGGACATGACGCCGACCGTGGATTGATTCCAGCACATGGACGAACCGTAACTATGTTGGCAGCTGCGTATGGTCTGCGGCTGCAATCTCATACGAACTTGTCCATTTCCATGCAAACAAAGCCGAGATAACATGAGACAGCGCATAATCCAAGCAACCGAGTAAACAGATGTGAAACGCTAAACGGCCCCGTTCCATGATAATTCCATTTTGTACAACCTGGAGTCTACAAAAGATAATTAGTCTACCTAGATGGGGGTGAACCTACGCGGATAAGCTAACTTGCAAAGTCCCTATGTAGGCGGTTAGTTGTGTTCCATGGCACCTTGGCACACAAAAAAGGACCCCGTTTGCCTTCAGGACATGAAAGAGTTGCAGTGAGAACTGAGAATTGGGGAGCTTCACTGGTGGATCCATCAGAGTCACCAAGAAGATGACCAAAAAAATGGTTAAACCAGTTAATCGGAAAATAAACTGAAGAATTTATCCTTCAGCCCAGACAAGCTTGAATATGTTTCTGCTAGCCCCTGCATTTATCAGCGTGCTCCTGTTCTTCAACATCTTCTCTTGGGCATGGGTATCACCATCCTAAAAACATCACAAAAACAAGGTTTAATTCACGAAAAGAATAAAGCATATTGTGTGAGATAAATAGTACTAGAGCAGCAAGAGATATGGAATGCACTACGCTGTTCTGGTTTACAAGTATAAACAGGAGTTATAAATGGAAAGAACATTAAAATGGTGCGTCTAATGAACATTGTAAAAGTTAAAAGGAGAAGGGAACTGACAAGCATAGAGTACGCCTTAGCAAGTGAGAAAAGAGTTGGATAGAGCCCTATCACAGCAAGTGCAGCTTCTTCTGTCACTTGTGGCACCTGCATCACATTCATAATTAATTAGGAAAATTCTTGCCTCCAACTACAACATGAAATGAATAGATGTCTGACTTTGGTGAAGATTGTTTTTATTGCCCAATTACCTGCATAAGTTGAAGGGCGAATACATCACTCACAGTTATCTTCTTAAGGTCATCACACTTCTTCGTAAACTCATCATAGGTCGGGCAAACTTGAGAAGTATTAGCACCAGTAGAAAAGTGTGTGCTGTAGTATTCAGTTATTGAACGAGTAAGGTTGCCATATGTCCTTACAGTCTCAGCATACCCAGGGGTTCTCTGGACATCAAATCCTTCAAGAATTTCAGTGGTGAAGCAGCTGCATATATAAGGCCAGCGGTTACATGGTCATACGTCATGCAGCCAAAAATCCAATTCATTGACTGACAAATCTATACAATACAAACTACTTTTAAGGGAGGGTAAAAGAAGAGAAATCAACAAGAAAAAGCTGCTGCAGAGTACATACGCAGTTTTGATCCTTTCTGATGTATCAAGAGGGTTTGGATCACCTTCAACCAGATATATCAGCTTCCTTAGGCCACATTTCTACAAACAAGGTGCACCAAAGAATCACAACATATTGCTGCTAACAATAAACAAAATATGGTGCATATATATGGAAAAGATAAACAATATGCCTGAGAGGAGGTTCAAAATCTACAGGCTCAAGTCCTAGCATCAGGGAAAACTAGAACATTCCACATAAAATTCAGTAGTTCTCAACACAAATCAATATCAACTTTACAAATATAACTATGAAAGACCTAAAGGAAAAAAAAAAAGTTCAATGGTATTTGTACCATAACATCAAATTAAGTTACACTGGATCTATGATTAAGTGTCACATTTGCTTCCATGATTATGCAGCCAAACATGCTCACGAGTTTGCCATCAACCTAATTGCTACAAATGTCAGTGGCACATGAACAAATAAATGTTTTCAGTAGCCACACCTGCTGATAGGATTATAATAAGAAACAAACTGAATTTCGTACAAGTAACAAAACTGAAAATATAAAAAACAAGGGGAATTAACATTAAAATTCAATATTAAAGCGAAGGCGATGATAGCGCAGATGGTACCTTGAGCCTTAACTTCTGATCTTTGTATCGGTTGTCTGTGATTGAACTACACAAATCTGCAACATTCTTCCTTTCAACAATGAAATCAAGAACATACTCTGTGTGAAGCTTTCTATCACGAGCAATCCAAATACCATCCCCAATAGGCAAATGCTTTATCTGAAAGACATGGTTCAAATAGAAGGATAAAAAATCACTTTCACTGGCACACGCTAAGTGAACAGCTCAATTTATGAACAAAATCTGTGACACTTCATTTATTGCCTACAGCAACAGCTGCAGCTTTAGTCCCACAGAAGTTAGGGCAAGCTTATATATTCCGCGCAGGTGTTTCCCCTGCTCTTTTGATCAATATTTTACCAGCACACCAAAACTAGCATACAGATCATCTAAATTATATATTTGAACTTGTGCATCAGGTAAGCAAACAGAAGAAATTAGTGCCTGCTTTATATTGTTTAAAGAAGATTTCTTGTTATTGCCAGGATATTTAATTATAATCATGTTGATGAAATGGTATTGAATTTGTGAAGCAAGTTTGGGTGGTCTGAGGAGTGAGGAGATGTGCAAGGATAATGGGAAACAGAGGAAGTAAGGAGAGACTAGAAAGACTAAAAATTCAAACTTAACTAACCTCAACAGGTACACGAAATTGTGAATGTATGTTATCAACAGTTTTTCTTGAACGACCCCTGCCAAAAGAAAAGGTAACAGTTTTGAGAACGAACAGATACACAGTTGTTCGAAATAAAGCCAATGAATGAAGTTAATATAAAACATGTAATTGCAGGGGGGAAATGGGTAGTAGCAAAATATTTGAAACAAAAATGCAGCCCCATGTGTATCTGGTACTTAGAATTTCAGTAATGAAAAATTTCATAGAAAAATATCAAGCTGTCTTAGCAATATTGGAAAAGGAACATGACAAATAGTTCTCATAAACCTAATACTAGAACATAAAAGCACATGTTCCAATCGTTTCAGCTGTTTGAGTTGAGAGGTTACTAGTTAGACCTTAATATGAGACCCAAAAGTTTAAGGATAGACAGATAGATGCACCAAACATCAACATTAAAGGTAAAATTAACTGAAAACAATACGGGTTCAAAGTGTTTTAAGATTCAGGAAAATGAAGTTAGTTAAGCATTGCAACAGGCTCCAAAAGGGAAAAAGAATGGTATTTGAAAAATCATCACGTGTCTTACTTTAACGGAACAGTGTGCAAAGAGTAAAATAAATTTCTCTCATATTTGCAAATCAATGGAAAGGATAGAATGCAAATAATCAGTACATTAATCAAATCCTTGAAACTAGCATCCTCTTATCCAGATAACCTTGAAACATTGTGTAATGTAACTGTCCATAATGAATAGATTGATTTTTCAAACAAGCTATGTAAATTTTGAGTGCTTATATGTTGGCTAACAGATTAAGATAAGGTAGGAGTGAACAGTACCATCGTGGGCCTCAGACCCCTACCTAATACCCATGATACAACCATAGATACAAATTTTGTAAGATGTAAGAGAATGGTACGATCATACAAACCCAAAATTTTCACGATCATCCAATATCAACACAACTTCATAATCTTCAAGAAAATTTTTACTGGATCGCCGAGGTGGCATGGCTAGTATAGAATTGTCCATACATACAGTATCATTGTCCAGCATATTGAATTCAGCAGTACCCTGGTAGTTGAAAAGACGTAATAGCAGTACCGTCATTTCTTTGAGTAATCAGCATCTTCAACTTCAAAAGGGAATAAGTTACAGAATAGGGATTAGGGATTAGGGATTTAACCACAAAAATTGAGGTTACCATTGTACTAGAAGACTGCATCTCAAATATTCCTTCAGATGAACGAGGAGAAATAGAAGCTGAACAGTCTGAGAATCTATAATTTGTAGTAGTCTTGCCTGGAAAAAAAGGTTATTGGGATTAATTGAAAAGGCCAGTAAAAATAATACTTTTATTGGATGCAATATTATTCTAATAGAAAACATAAGATTGATAAACAACCAGAGTTGCTTGCATTCAACATTGGAGGGGCAACCCTCTCAGTAAATTCTTCAGAGCCTGCACTTAGGAAACCAAAATTTATTTTAGCGCAGAAGGAATATAACAAATTGTTTGTGAGCTCGAAATAACAATTTTACCTATTAGAGGATAGTTCTCTGTATATAATTCTTCAGAATCTGAGTCACTAAGAATGATTTCTTCAGCACAGTTATCCTAAAAAAGATAAGAGAATCTATGAGTTATACTACAGCATCTAAAATTCTAGTATGACAGAAAAGTATGGAACTATGGCAGAAAGCCTAGCCTGTAATTCAGAATTATGTACACTAATTACAACCCAAACCACGTAAAACCTAAAAAGGAAAAGTGCCTGATTGGACTTCACCAAATTGTAGCACTATTAGACAGCAACAACATCGCAAAGCTACAAAAAGGCTTTGCTTTATTGAGATACAAAAATAATGGCAGTTCTGCTTATGCTGAAACAGCTGAACCAGAAGCTAAGATTGAATATTGTGATCATTAAATTGAAGAACTTGATCAGAAGAAAAACTATATAATACAATAGAACCAGACCAATGGATCTTTTGTCACATTCTTAGCTTGGGAAATAGCTTCTAAAGCAATGTTAGTAAAGGTAGAACTTACAGCAGTTCTAACATCAGAGTTGTAATTGAGTGATTCTTGACTTGTCAAATATGTCACTTCTGGTGATGTCTTAGTGGCAGGGTTGGCAATAGATGTTTTGGGTCTACCAATTGCCCTAGAAGGTCCGGATGATGTCTCAACAAAAGAAGTCATGCAAATATTATTCAACTTATGACTTGCATTAGATGTGTCGGAAGCACTGTTTATCACCAAAGGTGCTGCATGATCATCTAACCCAGACCTTGAGAGACATTCAAGAGCAGTCGATTTCCCTTCTTCAGTTATCATATACCTACAGAAATTCATTTGTTAAGCCCCTAGTTATGCTTAGCACCTCAAAAAAGTACATATTGCTTAATAATATAGTCCCAACAAGATGCATGCATGTAAACTTAATAGACTCAGTTCTCCCATCACACAAATGAAAACAAATGGATTAAAGTAATACTAGAGATCAAGACGTGGGTTACAGTTTATGCGACAAACAAATGATAGGTCTCTGTATCATGATCCCAAGTGGAAGATCAGTAGGTACATGTTGCTTCACATTGTAGACTAACAGGTCAAAAGAAGCTCACAATTGGCCATGTCTCCCACTCTGCCTCTATTCATCGATAGAGAGTTGTTGTTATGCCACAGAATAACTGCATCCTTAAATCTAAAAGTGTATCCTTTCAAAATTAGCTCAAAATATCAGAAAACAATATATTCCATAAAGTGCATGGAGATAGCGGACATAAAAAAGACTGCCAATCATCTGCAGGGATCTTAAGGTGGCATCATGTAAAAATTCCTAGCTTTTGTGTCTCGTGATGCTAAACTTATCCCAAACCTCAAATAACCAATGATGCAAATCACTAGTACTATAAACAATAGCCCCATGAACATTTTGATAAAGGTAACCAAGTTTATGAATACAAGTGTTCATGACTCAGTTCATTTGATTTCCATATTATAACTTAATGAAGCTCTTTTAAAAGGATGCACAATTAATAGCTAGCCCTTAGCAGTGATGCCCTGTTGAATATATATATATATATATATATATATATATATATATATATATATATATATATATATATATATATATATATATATATATATATATATATATATCAGAAAAGCTAGTAGCAAAGCCAGAATTAGTACACATATGATCTAATACACGTACAAAAACCTTTGGTGCTGATTCACATAAAATTTTTATCTTAAGATTATGTGTGGAATTTTAGATAGGTAGGAGCTTTCTCACAAAAGAAATAACTGTGAGTGGGTGTATAGATTCCATACTCAAGAATGTGGCACTGCCATTGACAACAGTCAACCTTTTTGCAACTGTAGGAACCAAACATTTTTCATCTAAAGTAACAGAGCGGAAAAGTTAACATAGACATGGAAGATAAGTTTGATGAAATTACTTTGCAGGGTTACCGGACTTTGCAACCAGTCCTTTAGATGTCAATGTTTTCATGCAGCTCCATCCAGTGTACCAGTCCTTCTGAGAACTTGCAAAAGCCCCTGGTTTTGCTTTACTTTTGTCTGGACTGTTCATAATGCAAATTACCTACTTAGTAATGCACTGAAAATAGCAGCAGGAATGAGCAACATTGCGAGTATACTGTGAAAACTGTACCCAATTGCACTTTGTGACAGGCCACTTGCTTCAGTGGCGTCAATAAGCTCTTGCTTCTTCATATGACTCTTCCCATTGATTGTTTCCCTAGAAGGAAAATCAACTGTTACTGTCTGGTTACAAGTAGGAACCTGTTCTAATTCCTATGGTTATATATCATTGTTTGCCAAGAGATAGAAAACACTTTCATTTGATGAACAGCAAAAATAATGAAAAATATATCCCCAAGCAAAGCATACCTATGGAGCGTGATCAGTATCGCGTAAGCAGCAGAATTCTTCTGTGGCACATAACGCTTTGACCCTCCTGCTTTCTTCCCTATAGAAATAATAGTGATCTTCATTCTCACCACAGCAGATTAA
This sequence comes from Oryza glaberrima, assembly GCF_000147395.1. Lineage (NCBI taxonomy): Eukaryota > Viridiplantae > Streptophyta > Magnoliopsida > Poales > Poaceae > Oryza > Oryza glaberrima. The sequence goes on along the minus strand of NC_068326.1, from coordinate 38,225,566 downwards.
CTTAAAAAACCCTTCCCACAAGAAAGGATAAGGGTACCCTAAAAGAGATGTTCGGTAGGCATGCAATCAATCATAAAAACAGTTACCCTTTTCTCCTGCTGCATTACTTTCCGGGGGAGATAAATCTGGACTAGACTCTGGAAAGGATCCTTTCAGTTGCCTTATGACCCATTTCCCAACGCCCCTGACAACAGTGATAGAACAGGAAACACATTAATACTTTTGAGAATTAGTGGTACATTATATGCTGCTTGATTATACTAACCAAGAAAAATATGTATAGCACTGTGAGGTTCGAGATCTTTGTTCTCTAAATCCAACTTACAAAACAGAAACCGAAGTGTGAAGTCCTACATGAATCCACACTAAAGCCACAGTTACAGTTACAACATTTGCTTATTAATCTACTTCAAAGCAACTGAAATTGGTTTGACGACACGCATTGAATCAATTTTTTACCATATATAGGTAATCAACATATGCGAACATTATGATTTTACAGTTCACGATATAACCCTGACCCCGCCTTGAAATCTTAACGAATTTAGACACGCAACAGTTCACCATTCCGGCAAAACCGCCCAATCGAAAATCCCCAAACCAAAATCAATCAAACCCTAGCCGCACTGCAACCTTCAGCCCCCGCAACCGAGAGAAATTACAGAACAAGTGATAGGCACGGGAAACATGTTATTACTTGATCTGATACAGGTCCTTGAGGGATCGGATGGGCTCCTTGGCGGCGCAGACGTTGCGGTAGGATTTGTAGAGCGTGTGAGCCAGGTTCTCCTTGAGGCCGCCCGGCTTCTCCTCCATCGAGCGCCACTTCTCCAGGACGCATTGCGCGACCGCCTCGTTCTCCCGGAGGTGCACCTTGAGTTGCCTCGCCTCCGGCGCCATCGGCGAGGGGTTGGAGAGGCCGCTGTGGTGGAGGGGGGTCGCCGGATTGGGGGTTAGGGTTTGGGGTTTCAGGTGGGGAAGGAAGAGCCCGCCATTTGTGGGAGGTTTCGGAGGAGTTTTGAATTTTGAAATCCGGTGTGCTTTTGTTGTTGTTGTTCTGCGATCCCTTCTTATCCACCCCGAAATTACAAGAAACCCCTCGAATTTACCTGTTTAATTGCGAGGCCCTCGGAGTCATGGGCCTCTGGGGATGGAATCATGGGCCTTGGTTAAAGGATAGAGGAAAAGAGTCCATTTTGACTCCCTTAAACTATGCGGAATCTAATTCGTACCTTTAAAAAAAACCGGGCAGGACGAGTGACCTAACTATTAAAACTAGTATAATTTTACTCTATCAGCGGTTTTAGAGGATAATTTTGCTGATGTGACGCTTTAACTCGGTCTAGACATGGTGTGGAGCACCGAAGAAGTTGTGGAGCATGGTGAGGTTCGCAAGAATGTGGCCGATGTAATTATAGACAACGCTCGAGCATCCTCAGCCATCGGCGTCTTATGGATCCGAAAGAAGGGTAGCGGAAGCAACAGGACAACGTAGGGGTACAAACGGACCGACCGATGAGCTACTTATCAGTGTCTTATATATGGATCCTCGGCCATCGTTGCCGTGTCATTTGTCATGCATTTGTATCCGTTTGGAATGCTCCGTGAAGTGATACCGAAATAAATACGATGATTCAATATTCGTGTTCTTGTGCGTAGAGTTGTCAATAGCAATTCTTAAGCGAGTTGTTTCCTCATAAAATATTTATTACTCTGTTTTCCAATTTAATTTCCCCCTATTGTGTGCAAATACTCACCGTCACAGCGGACTGCAAGCTTGCACACTACCGTTGTTGTCAACCGTTAAGAAACCTTCAAAAGTTTTTATTCATGCGCATGCATGCATTATCAAAGCGTAAAGTGGCAGCACACAGAGAACATTAAAATACACCCAACACAACATTACTGAAGCATTACTCGATTGCCTGCAGATCCATGCTCGTATTAGCAGCTGCTAATTCGGAAAGGCAATCTGATAGACCGGCGACCTGTTAGGGTAGAAGAGGCCAAAATGCCTCTCGGTGGCAGCCCCGGTCTTCTGGTTCTCGTTGAACATGGCAAATATGTACGCCTCCATCTGTCCGGGCCTCTTGGGCGTGCCACGCCCGACATGGTCGATCAGCCCCTGGTTGTACGCCCTCGCGTTGTCCATGCTCGCCCCGAACCCTTCCGCCGACGGCCACCCGCTCTCCGACACCACCACCCTCACGTTCCCGGCGCCGGCCTTCTCCAGCGCGGCGTAGATGCAGTCCACCATGGCGTCGAACAGGTTGGTGTAGGTGAGCCCGTTGCCGTCGTCCCTCACCGTGGTGCCCGGCTGGAAGGTGGCGTAGTTGAGGCTGATCTCGCGCGGGTTGCCGGCGTAGGCGAAGTAGGGGTACACGTTGGCCAGCAGCGGCGCGCCGGTGCTCGCCAGGTACTGGGCTACGCCATTCATGTAGGGATACGCGAACACGCCGGCGGAGGGAGGGTAAGAGTTGGCGATCACGTCGGATTTCACCGCGGTGGAAACCTTGATGCCGCCGATGCCGGCCGCGGCAAGGGCGGAGTTGACGTTGCGCATGGCCGGGAGGATGCTCTCCGTGGTGCCGCCTACCACCTCGTTGCCGACGGCTATGTACTTGATGTTGACGGCCGGGTAGTAGGGGCTGATGTTGTCATGGACCCAGGACGCCGCGTTGGAGGCGCTGGCGGCGAGGTAGGACACCGTGTCGAAGCCGCCGGCGTCGAGAATGAGGTCGATTCCGGAGTTGCGCAGGGCGTCCAGCGCCTCCCTGTCGGGATTGTAGATGCGCATCCGATTGATGCCCATGGACACGTACATCTTCACCACCTCGCTACGTGACGGGAGGTCGTTGCCCAGCATGCCGTAGCACACGCCGATGGATTGCACGGCCGGACGAGGATAAGCTACAAAAAATTACCAACACGCGTGCACGCACCCGTTAGCTACATACCAACGTACGTGCGGATATATATACGACGATATATCATACGAAATGCGATAATGGCATACGTGTAATCGGGTAGGCCGGCGTCTTGTCAGGGTTGAAGAGGCCGAAATGCCTCCTGGTCTCATCGCCAGTCTGCTGGTTCTCGTTGAACATGGCGAACACGTACGTCTCCAGTGGCCCGGGCCGCTTCGGCGTCCCGTTCTTGACGTTGTCGATCACGCCCTGGTTGTGGTTCATCGCGTTCTCTGCCGTCGCGGCGAACCCTCCCGCCGACGGCCACCCGGTCTCCGACACGGCGACGCGGACGTTTGGCGTGCCGGCCTTCTCCAGCGCGGCGTACACGGCGTCCACCATGGCGTTGAACAGGTTGGTGTAGGTGAGGCCGCTGCCGTCGTCCCTCACCGTGGTGCCCGGCTGGAACGTGGCGTAGTTGAGGCTGATGTCGCGCGGGTTTTCCCTGTATGAGACGTAGGGGTACACGTTGACGAGCAGCGGCGACACGGTGTTGGCCAGGAACCGCGCGATGGGAACCATGAACTGCTGCACGTCAGAGCTGAACACGCCGTGCGACGGGGGGAACGTGTTGGCGACCACGTCCATCTTGATCGCCGTCGACACCTTGATGCTGCTCGAGAGGCCGGCGGACACGAGGGCCTTGTGCACGTTCTGCATGGCCGGGAGGATGAGGCCCATGTCGCCGGCGGGGAGCTCGTTGCCGACGGTGATGTAGCGGATGATGACGCTCGGCCAGTAGGCCTCGACGTTGTCACGGACCCAGTCGGCGGCGGCGGAGGGGTTGTTGGCGAGGTTGGCCACCGCGCCGCTGTCGCCGACGTCGACGATGACGGCGATGCCGCTGCCGCGGAGCGCGTCGAGGGCCTCCTTGTCCGGGTAGTAGATGCGCATCGCGCCGATGCCTTGGGACTTGAGCAGCTGCACGACCTCGCTCCGCGACGGGAGGTTGTCGCCAAGAACACCGTAGCAAACACCATTGACAGCTGCATCATCACCACGGCACCACGCAACCGTATTACGATCGATCGATCGATCAAATCAACGAAAATAGAGAATTAATTGCTTGAAAAAAGGAAGGAAAATAATGAATAATCTAAAATATATACCTCCCATTTTCTCAAATAGCTAGGTGACTCGATCTGTCTCAGCTAGTATGCTTGATCGAGTTTCTGGAGATGGATATACGTATGCTTCAATGCTCGCTCCTGATCGTCGATAGGAATATGAATGGGCAGCTTCATATATATAGCGACGGATGATCAATGATGTTAACTTCACGTATCAGAGAGCCAATCGTTCTTCTCTTGTCAAAGGGGCACGAGTTTTTAGCCAAGTGGTGCCACCAGTATAAACAAGTGGCACTAATTTCATCCGTTAAATTTGCCGATGGATCAAGGATGTGCAAGCCTGGTAGCACCGTGGGTCCGTGGCGGCTATCAGCTCTATTTTCATTTGCACGTTAATCTACGACGTGGTTTCGTACGCGCACATGGTTTACAGTATTCAATCGGCTAATAGCTTATTGATTGGTCTCTATGTAATAATTAGGCTTGACAAATTGCATTATCATGCATGGTTCCGATGATTACTTGGGAGGGAAGAGCATGGCATCTTCCTGCGATGCATGCATGTACGCAAGTTCCATCGCAATGTCAAGTTGCCCCGGCCGTTTGTTGAGATGACTATATGCGTTTTGTTATTTGCGATATTGAAATTGGGCGCACATGGTAGGCGTGTACTTGTACAGTATTTTTTTTAGATAATGGAAAAAAAATCACAATATATATACATGGTATACAATGAATGTTTTGGAAGTTGGGCCAAATCATGAGCACGTGGGCTACACCGTTGACTTTTGGGCCTTGTTGCTGTCCGTCTCATGGGCTGCCTCTTCTCCAGTTGGGCCGTACTGGCTGAGGCCTGGAGCCTGGAGGGCAATGCAAAGCGGTTTCCTGAACGGCCCGGAGCCGCTCTGAGATGCGATGGGTAGAATCGTGGATATATAATAAATCGAAGACCCACCGATTGGTGGACTCGATCCGGAGCGAGGAGGTGTCGTCGCTGCTGCTACTGCCTACCATGGAGGGCTCGAGTAAGCTTCCCACAGATTGTTCATCTCTGCTGCATTAGGCTAGTGTTCCGGCCGGTCGCCGGCACCTGTAACTTGTTCTTGATATCACTTTTCCATCCGTTGTCTCATGCCACAAGAACTCCCATAATTTTAGAGTTGATTTGGGGGTTTTCTATTTTCCAGTATATTTTTAAATTGCTAAAATAATGTATATATATTTTTTTAAAAAAATTGCTTATATTTTTTTTGGCAAAATTCCGCTTATAACAAGTATAAGCAATACCATGAGGCTCAAAAGTTATTTGACCGTAAGATCTTCTTCACTTTGGTGGATAGCAAAGTGTGCTCATTCTTTCTGTATGATTTGAGCAGGCTAGTGTAGTGCTCCAGCAATATTCCTTCTTGTTCCAATGTGGATTATATTTGATTATATCAGAACATTTAAGATTAAGAATTCAGTGATCAATCAACGGTACTAGCCAATCTGCTCATGAGTCGCCATGTTTAGAGAAACCAATAACCATACTCCGCAAGAAAAAGTTCCAGGTGTAAAATGAAAGGGAAAAATGTTAAGCTCGTGTGCTTTAGAGCAAGTATTAAGTAAAGCCAACTATGCGCTTATAGCTCATATTAGAGTTAACATGCATGGTAGATGAGCTTTAAGCTTATTTTTATTTTTCTTCTTCTCTCTCTATCTCTCATCTATGCATTTAATGTATTTATCTTGAATTACGTGAATAGTTAGCTCTTGCATGGGAGCTAGCTCTCTTTATTTTTTAAACTATTATACTTGCTCTTAGTTTCTTATTTTTCTTCTGTTATCATCTGCATTATTGATGACCATATATGACATGCTGCAGATGAAAAGGTGCACACTAAGCCAAGGAGATGATAATTTTCAGGTTGATAAAACATTAAGATATTCAGGGCCAGACCTCCCAGAGGTATGTGGCTTTATATATTTCTTATGGAAGACTTATATAACAAGTAAATTATCACTATCCCTACTCTAACTGGGCATGTGAAGTTGTGAACTATGCTTGCTAAATATAAATTGCGTGAACAGATAGTCAAGTACTTTATTGCTTTTTTTTTTACTGACATTCATAGTATGCTCTAGTTTCCTCATAACTAATACACGATCACTTATGTGGCAACCATAAACAGAACCTCTTTTGTTTTTATGGGGATTAAAATGTAAAGTTTCCAAAAAAAAAGAAAGAAAAATAACATGGACCAACCACTTCCTAGGAAGAGTTAACAAATCATTGTCTATCAGTTTGGTGCAGCTTATTTATCCAAGCAATGTTACTCAGAGCACCTAGGTAAGAATGTTATTATACTCCATATGTTCATATTGTTACTTAGTTGGTGTAATGGTTTGTCTTTAGAGTCCCTAACATTCAACAATTATTTCCGTGCTTGTGCAGGACATTTGGCACCATATCCATTCCCTAATGCCATTGCGAGATGCTGCCCGTGCTGCTTGTGTATCTCGTGCATTTTTATGTAACTGGAGATGCCATCCCAACCTCATCTTCACTGAGGAAACACTGAGCTTGGAACAAGATGCACGTCGAAAGGGTGGTAAAGCACGCGCTTTCGCTAGCAAAGTTGACCACATTCTGAAAAACCACTCGGGCATTGGTGTGAAGAGACTCAAGCTTGTAATATGTTATTCTGGCAAGATCAATGTAAGTTCTCTCAACAGTTGGCTTCAGATAGCTATTACACCGGGGATTGAAGAAATCACCCTTCTTCTGCCTACAAAATATGAGGGAAGGTACAGTTTTCCATCTCACTTCTATGTAATAGGAGTGGAAGCTCAATTCAGTATATTCACCTCATGTATTGTAACTTACGTCCTACGGTTGGCCTTGGTTGCTTCACAAATCTGACAAAGCTGTTTTTATGGTTTGTGTGTATTACGGATGACGAGTTAGTATCTCTTCTTTCCAAGTCTTTTGCTTTGGAGGAGTTGGATCTCAGATATTGCAGTGAGATAATTTGCCTGACAATACCATGCCTACTAGAGAGACTCGGTTTGCCTCACTGTATTTGAGTGCAGCAATCTGCAAATGATAAACAATAATGCTCCGAAAGTTTCCACTTTTACCTTTAGTGGTGACCCAATAGAACTCTCACTTGGAGAATCATCGCAAGTGAAGAAGCTAGATATGAGCTGTTCAGATGTGCCCAACTTCATATATTATTCTATTACCAAGCTTCCCTATATTGTGCCAAATCTTACAAGTCTCACCTTATCTTCAGTTAATGAGGTATACATATTAGATATCTTTGTGATGGCATAATCAGTAATCATGCACTCATCTCCTGGGATATGATTAATTTTTACAGGGTATTAATACACCAACAGAAGCTGCCAAATACCTTCATCTCAAGCACCTGGGTATTTGTCTTGATGCAGATAAGGCCTTGCCCCCAGAATATGACTATTTGTCTTTGGTTTCTTTTCTTGATGCCTCTCCTGTTTTAGAGACCTTCATCTTGTGTGTAAGTTATCATTCTTTCTGCTGACATCTATGGTAAACCAATTATTCAAGTGCCATTATTTTTTTATTTTATGCAGGTACAACAACATGACATGAAGCATGAGTGTGTTTCTGAAGATGCCTCACATATGAGGCAAATGCCTGAACACAAGCATTCCAACCTTAAGAATGTGATGATCCTTGGCTTCTGCACTGCAAAGAGCATGGTTGAACTAACATGCCATGTCCTGGAGAATGCAACATCACTGAAAAGCATTACATTGGATACTGTATGTGATCCCTTTGATGAAGATAATATTGGAAGGTGTTATACAACTTCTACCCGCAAAACTGGTGAATGTGCACCACTAACTAGGGAAATGATCTTGGAAGCAAAAAGAGGGATCCGTGGCCATTGAAAGATACATCTTGGGGAAAGTTCCATCTATTGTTGAGTTAACTGTTCGTGGGCCTTGTACCCATTGCCATGATATTAAACGTGCCAGAAGATCAATGTTGAACATATAGTGTCTACAGTTACCTGTGTAATACTCCTACATGACCACTCTAACATCAGCAATACGATGCATATTCTTATTTTTACCAGAAAATTTGGTTCTCAAGAATACATGGGTTCCTGTTCTTGATTGTAAATTTGGGATGATGATCTAAGTACACTCGTCTCATGAACATATTCATCTTGTTGTCTAATTGTTTTTAGATCCGATGTCCTCTTGTAAATATGCCCCCCGCCCCCCCCCCCCCCCCTAAATATTATAAATATGCTCTCTCGGTCATAAATATTTCACACGTTTGACTTTAACCATGAAATTTTATGGATTCATTTTATTTAAAAATTTATTGTATATGTGAAAACAAATATAAGTTTGCTTAAAGTATCTTTAATTAATAATAAAACAAATCACAAAAATATAGATGATATTTATATAAAATTTTGAATAAAAAGAATGGTCAAATTTTAAGGTTAATGTTAACTGCATTGCGTCTAATATTTATAACCAGAGGGATTACTTTTTACCATCGGTGTCATTCCTATATATCCTTAGTCTAATTTATTGCGAGGTTATTCGATGTGATTTATGTAATCATGGTGATTAGATACATTTTTTATAACGAATGATGCTAGTGATGATTCTAACGCGCGCACACTAAACTTGCAGCACAGAACGATAGGGTTGCGTACTCGCGTGCCGTCGTAGGCACCCAATGTGTTGCGTAAATGCTTGAGAATTGATGAGTGTTCACAATTGATAAATTGGCATCGAGCACCTTACCTCACGCTAAAATATGTTACCTTATCATCTACTATTATTGCTTACTCAATCCGTCCCATAAAAAATCAAACTAATACCAGATATAGTATTAAGATGTGTCATATATGATACTTCCTCCGTTCCAAAATATAAGGCACAACCACCCTTAATCCAAAGACCAAGAAACAATTATTATCATCTCCTAGTTTGAATCACCCTAATAAATATAATACATGCATCCAATAGAATTAGAGATCTTGAGGGTGGAGGTTTTTAAAAAGTAATAATTTAATGAAGAAGACGTACTAATTAATTGTATGCATGCATGCATGCCTTATATTATGGAACATCCAAAAAATGTAGTTGTGTCTTATATTATGGAACAGAGGGAGTATTATATTAGGGTCCGTTCACTTTGATGTCATTTTCAACCATATTATTTTTTTGCAAAGTTGCTAAAAAAGTCTACATTTAATTTGTTGCTAAATTTGGTCAATACATAAGAAATCTTGCTAAAATTTTGACAGTATTACCATCTTGCCAAAATTTTGGTATTGTCAAAACTTGGTAAGGTTTATTTTGGCTACAATCTAAACATGCCCTTAGTATTTATGGAACAGAGGCCTTGTGTGAGGGATTCACCATTATCCGCCGCATTTTCTTTTCCTATCAACCATCAAGACGGATTCCATTGGTCATATAGATGATTTTGCCAATCTTATCGTTGCCGATTTAATCATAGGAACGTTTAGCTGTCGTTGCCGGAGCTCAAATTAATGGAGTCGACGCCGACGCCGCCGCCGCCGCAGCAGCAGCAGCAGCAGCGTCTCTTGCCCCTTGTCGTCGTCTTCCTCTTCGTCGTCGGTGCACTACCAGCGGCGACACACGGGGCCACGTCCAGCCCCCACTTCCACCCGGTGGTGCTTGTGCCGGGCAACACGTGCGGGCAGCTTGACGCGCGGCTCACCGACGAGTACGAGCCTCCGACGCCGGCGTGCCGCGGCGGCGTACGGTACGGAAGCAGGGCCAGCGCGGGTGGTGGTTGGTTCCGGCTGTGGGAGAACTTCACGGCGCTGCAGGAGGACCCCGCGCTCTCGCCTTGCTACGCCGACCAGCTGCGCCTCGTGTACGACCCCGTCGCCGGCGACTACCGCAACGTGCCCGGCGTCGACACCCGCGTCGTCTCCTTCGGCTCCACCCGCGGCTTCCGCTCCGACGATCCTGCTCGAAAGTAAGCGATATCATGTCGAATTTATCGTACTCCATTCCACATGGAGATGAACATGCAATGCATATAGGGACGTGTGCATGGAGAGGCTCGTGGAGGCGCTGGAAGAGGAGAGATACGCGGAGGGAGAGAACCTGTTCGGCGCGCCGTACGACTTCAGGTACGCGCCGGCCGCTCCCGGCTTGCCGTCCGGGGTGTTCTCCGACTTCACGTCGAGGTTAAGGCGCCTCGTGGAGCGCGCGAGCGAGAGGAACGGAGGCAAGCCGGTCATCCTCGTGACGCACAGCCTCGGCGGCCTCTTCGCCATGGTGTTCCTCGACCGGACCCCGCTGCCGTGGCGCAGGAGGTACATCAAGCACTTCGTCATGCTCTGCCTCGGCGTCGGCGGCTCGCCGCTGAACATGTGGCCCCTCGCCGCCTCCTCCATCCCGTCGTCGTCGTCGTTGGTGGGCAGCGTGCTGACGTACGGGAACAGGAGCTTCGCGAGCATGTTCTCCCTCCTGCCGTCGCCGGCGGTGTACGGCGACACGCCACTGGTGATCACGCGAGCCAAGAACTACTCCGCCGACGACATGCCGGAGTTTCTCTCGGCGGCTGGTTTCTCCGACGACGAGGTGGCGCTCTACCGGGCGAGGGCGCTGCCGGTGACCCTGGATCTCCGGGCGCCGCTCGTGCCGCTGACGTCCATCGACGGCGTCGGTGTGCCGACGGTAGATAAGCTGGTGTTCTGGGACGGCAACTTCAGCGCGAAGCCTCAGGTGGTGAACGGCGACGGCGATGGGCAGATCAACTTGGACACCGTGTTGGCATTAGAAAGGTTGATCGGTGATGACCCGGATCAGGGTTACTTCAAGTCAATTTTGATCCCCAACACGACGCACAAGGGTGTCATCTCCGATGAATTAGCGCTCAAGCGTGTGGTCAGCGAAATTCTTGGAGCAAATTCAATTAACTAAGGGGAAACTGTTTTAATCCCTCGAGGGGATATTCTATCGTTCTTTGCATGTCACTTAAATGGTTATAAAAAAATTTAAAAAAATTTGGGAAGGTGTATTAACATGTGATGTAACACTCCACAAACATGCAAGTTCAAATTCAACTTCTACATCTCGTAACGAAAAAAACAAATTGAACCGCAGCTAGTTAACGTATATTCAGAGTCAAATTTGTTTTTTTCGTTGCGAGATGTAGAAGTTGAATTTTTACTTGTATGTTTGTAGAGTGATATATCACATATTAATACATCTTCTTAAATTTTTTTAAATTTTTTCATAACCATTTGAATGACATGCAAACAACGAGGGGATATCCCTCGAGGGATCAAAATTCTCTTCCTTAACTAAGCCACTTCTTGAATCTTTGATAGCAGAGATGTATTATCCAAATCCAAAACTGAGTGTTCCTTTTGCTTCTAGTTACAGCTTTCATTTTATTCTGAAATAATAAATAAGTAATCTTGCATGTCATGATGTCAATGAACTTCATCTTGAATTAATTTCTAGTCAAAACTCGAAACGAAATCTACATGATCTGAAACTCTCTGTTAGGAATTTTGCGTGTCTATCAGCCGTGTTTATCATCAATAAGAACAAAGTATAATAGCATGCTACAAGTCAGCTATCACCTGAACTCATAACTGCACTTAAAACATGATGGATGGAGTATTAGCGATATTGACTTTTTTGCTGCACATGATTGGCATATTACCGAATATATGCATATGGTACTATTGGCTGGTTTGGTGGAATTCCAATTCTGAGCCTTTTTTATCCACAGCTCATGTTCTCTGTTTTTATTAAGACGGTTGTTCTCTGTGATTAGAATATTTGGAGAATTATGATCAAACATGGACTATACTATATCCTGACTAGATGTGAATTGTATTTGTATAAATCAGGATTTGTTGTGTGAACTAGCACATTGCCAATGCCAGGTCAAACAGTAAGTTTTTTTTTCTTCACTAAATATGAGTGCATGGATCTGAAATATATTAATTCATCGGTCAACATGGAGCAAAAAAAACAAGCATAGCACAACTGATCTAAAAACAATGTCTGACGAATTCCAGTCCATTAATTGCAGAAACAAATGTGCAAATTCTTTAGTTGCTGTAACAAAGGGAATTCCAGTCCATTAGTGCCGCAAGCCAGAGCAGCTTGAGTGGCCAAAATCGAGCTGGTGAAGCAGTCTTCTCCGTTCATGATCTGTGTCGTCTGTTCTGGAACTGATAAGCCGAAAATGTTTGCGTCCATCAGTACGTTTATGTGCCATTTGTTTGGTACAAGATGGTACCAATATATAGTCACAGCAGGCTGCTGTCATTAACAGATAAAGAGATCTGAATATTTTTATTTTACAAACACGCAAAATGATTGCACGTCGGTATATTAGAAAAAAAGAGTATTTGTTTACCCAACGCAATCAGCCCAGTCCAACTTATACCAAGTGAAGGGAGAAAAGACAAAACAAGAAAAAAAACCAAGGAAAAAAGGGAAGAGGCCTGAAATTTTCTTTTTAAGAAAACAATTTGGAACTTTTATTCATGTAGCATTTTCAAAGCACAATGTGCCATATAGAGTACATTAACATTCAACCAACATTAATTATTTAAGCATGGATTATTCGTCTCTGGAAATCCTTATTCGCATTGACATGGTCAGCCGCTAGTTCGGAGGAAACGTAATCGGGTAGACCGGCGTCTTGTCAGGATTGAAGAGCCCAAAATGCCTCTCGGTCTCATCCCCGGGCTTCTGGTTCTCGTTGAACATGGCGAACACGTACGTCTCCAGCTGCCCAGGCCGCTTCGGCGTCCCGTTCTTGACGTTGTCGATCACGCCCTGGTTGTGATTCCTCGCGTTCTCCACGTTCGCCGCGAACCCTCCCGCCGACGGCCACCCGCTCTCCGACACGACGATGCGGACGCCGGGCGCGCCGGCCTTCTCCAGCGCGGCGTACACGGCGTCCACCATGGCGTTGAAGAGGTTGGTGTAGGTGAGGCCGCTGTCGTTGTCCCTCACCGTGGTGCCCGGCTGGAACGTGGCGTAGTTGAGCGGGATGTCGCGCGGGTTGTCCCTGTAGGCGAAGTAGGGGTACACGTTGACGAGCAGCGGCGACATGGTGTTGGCGAGGAACTGCGCGATGGGCACCATGAACCGCTGCAGGTCCGGGCGGAACACGCCGTGCGACGGAGGGAACGAGTTGGTGATCACGTCCATCTTCACCGCCGTCGACACCTTGATGCTGTTCGAGAGGCCGGCGGACACGAGCGCGTTGTACACGTTCTGCATGGCCGGGAGGATGGTCCCCATGTCGCCGGGGCCGAGCTCGTTGCCGACGGCGATGTACCGGATGAAGACGCTCGGCCAGTACGCCTGGACATTGTTCCGGACCCAGTCGGCGGCGGCGGAGGGGTTGTTGGCGAGGTTGGCCACCGCGCCCTTGTCGCCGACGTCGACGATGACGGCGATGCCGCTGCCGCGGAGCGCGGCGAGGGCTTCCTGGTCCGGGTAGTAGATGCGCATCGCGCTGATGCCTTTCGACTTGTACAGCTGCACGACCTCGCTCCGCGACGGGAGGTTGTTGCCGAGAACGCCATAGCAGACACCGTGGGCACCTGCATGATTAAAAATCTAAAATTAATCGATGAAGAAAAAATACAGAGAGATTGAATTGCTTGAGAGGAATTAATTGCTTGTTGATTAGCGAACACAATTACTAGTTGATTAGCACTAGATTAACGCAGCATGGAAGAGAAGAGGATCAAAAGAAAAATGAAAACTGAATTAATGTACCTCCCATTTGCTCAAATTACTCAGTTGTCGGAGATGCTCAAATCTGAATATGTATGCTTCGATGCTCGCTTGTGATCGTCGCTAGGGAAAGAATGGGCCTCCTTATATACTGTGAGATGGTGCGGCTTTTCGTATCAGATGATCTATAAACAACCAGGTGGCACTTCGAACGGTTAGTACTTAGTAGTTAGATAGGTTTAATTATATTTATCTCTCGAAAAGTTGTAATTGTATTTGCCGAGGATTTGCGCGCAAACCTCACAGTACTATTCAGATTAAGCTTGCTCATTACTATTTCTTGCACATTTGTTTGGATAATAACTAAACTATTTCTTACACATGTGGCTTGCAGTATTAGGTTAATTAATCTAACGGTTGATTCTCCGTTCATCATTAAGCTTGACGAATGATAGTGTTGTGGCCTCATCGTGGCCACGTAAGTTCAAACACAATGTCAAGCCGCCTCGTTTTGTTTTAAGATAAGATGAGCTGGCCGTCATGACTCGTACCTATACTGATGATCAGGTCAAATATACATGCATGTGCGTTCTTTGCTACTGACGACTGACGAGTAGTGACGAGAGGCATGCTCGGTTTTGCTTGCCCGCGACAAGTTCTTCGCGTGGCTATCTGAAGATCACCAACAGCGACACCGTGCATGCATTTCTCTGAGTATTCAATATTAGATATATTTCCAATATTAATATTAACCATCGACATCAACGAATAAGTAGAGGGAACTAATATTATTTTAGTGTAGCTAGCTTGCGGTGTGGTTGGTCTCTCCCTCTTGCTTTCCCACAGTCTTCGATGATAATCTGACATATAAATATGAATGCATATAAATTGCGTGTCAAGATGAGCATTAGAGAACACTGTCTAGGGGAATGTCGTCTTGTCAAATCTCTATGTTGAAACAATTCCGCATATGCAAGTTTTATGTCAAGCTGGCAAGCTAGATTGCTTGCTGTGTTTATATATCTGAGCTGGTTAACTTGATCTGCAGTATCCGTGACCCAACTTAATTGTCGAAGAAACGGGTGGTCAGACAAAATTAAGCTTACAAGGCTGGGCATTCATGGCATGGGGTGCAACGTGTTTAGTTTTGATTGGATCACGACGAGCTTGTGGTTATCTTCTTATTGGGACCTCATAGCCTGAGAAATATTTCACTGAACTTGCCTTATATTCCGCTGAATAGGAGCACATGGCTGAGTTTTGGTACCTCCTAACCTATGTACCAAGAGTTACTAAATTAAAAAATAGTACCTCCTCAAGAAATATAAAATTGCTCATATAACAAACACATTGGCAATTAAGCCTCTATGGAATATGGTAATATTCCCCCATGATATGCTATGCCATTGATCATCAACTCAATAGTCTAATTGATTGATTATACTCTTAAAAAAACCAGTTGATTGATCAAGCAAAACGAAGATGTCCATTCCAAGTGGGATCTGCATTCTTCTTCTTCTTCTTGACAATTGGCATTTTGTATAAGCCGTTTTACCTTTTTTTTTTAAGAACAATAGCCGGCTTACCTAGATGCCATTTTACAGATTTTTTTTATTTTTATTTATTTATTTATTAAAATATATAAAAATAATTTTTTATTTACAAAACTAGTCGCCCATCACTCTTTGATAGGGCGACTTTTAAAAATTGCCCCTCCAAAGGACAATTTATCCAACATGGCAGACAGCCGTTGGCCATCGCCTAATGGCCGACCACCGAGGACGCCGAAATTTTGCAGGCGGCCCCTTTGACGCTAGGGCTGTCAACGAGCCGAGCTCGAGCAAGCTTGCTTGCCTAGGTTCGAGCTCGAGCCGAGCCTATAAAATGTTCGAGCTTTCAAACAGGCTCGGTTCGAGCTCAATCAAGCTCGAGCTCGACTACTAAGCTCGATTTTTAATTAGAACAGTGTATATTTTAAAGGATAATTTTTTTAAAACTATTTAATTTATGGTTTATCATATTAGTAGAAGAGGAAAAGAATAAAATAAATATATGATTCCAATACAAGACATACAAATAACATATTTGATCTACTAATTTATTAAATAGCAACAAAAAAATCATAAATTACTAGGCTCGTTAGAAGCTCGAGCTTGGCTCGCAAAGCTCGTGAGCTTTGGGACAGGCTCGGGCTCGGCTCGTTTGGAGCTCGAGCCGAGCTCGAATCGAGCCTAGGACGAGTCGAGCTCGAGCAGCTCGCGAGCCTCGAGCTTTTTTGATAGCCCTATTTGCCGCCCTCACAGAGGGCGGTTTTTGGCTCTAGGGGTTGCCTGCAAAAGGGCTGGGAGGGTGGCCAGACTTTTTTGCAGATGGCCCCCTTGCCGCCCTCACAGAAGGCGATTTTACACTACGCAGGGGAGCGCCTGCTTAAAGGGCGGCAGGAGTTTGCCACTCCCCTTCTGCTCCCCCTCACCCTCCCTCATTTTCTTTTTTTTTTGGATTTTGAGTGAATATAATAAAAAATCAGAGAGGGAGAAGAAGTTTTATATCCCGCGGGGGCATAAAATCGCCCTCACAGAGGACTGAAGGGAGCCGTCTACAAAATGACAGGCCATCCTCGCTGCCCTTTTGCAGGCGGTAAGGGGACTGCCTGCAAAAATGCTAGGCTGCCTCGCCGCCCTTTTGCATGTGGCCCCCGCATAGTGAAAAAACGCCCTCCCAGAGGGCGGCAAAGGGGCCACCTACAAAATGCCCCTCCCTCGGTGGCCGGCCGTTAGGTGAGGGCCAATGGACGTCTGCCACGTCGGATAAATCGCTCTCTGGGAGGGTGATTTTTAAAAATCGATCTCCCTCCAGATAGCGATGGGGCGACTAGTTTTCTAAATTTTTCAAAAAAGTTTTAAATATTTAAATAAATAAAATTAAAAAAAATCCCATTTTACGTGGGCAGCATAGTACTGATGGCCTTGTTTTGGGCTAACCCATTCGGCCCATGGATTTGTTATGAATGACTTTGATCCGTTCCCATAAACAGGAAGAGTTCATGACGGATTAGTCCAAAGCAAGGCCCTCAGTGCTGCTATGCTGCTTATGTCCCTATGACTGATGAACAATGCCCGATATGGTGTAATTCGATCTTGATATACAGCTTCAGAATGCACAATAATCTCGTCATGATCCAATCAAAGCTTAAACACCTTGTACCCATGAATGATCTGCCTTCTAGCTTTTATCTGACCACCGGTCTCTTTGACGATTAAGCCATGGATTCTAGATCAAAGTTAACCAGCTACTTGGAGAAACATAGCAGTCAATCTTGGCATAAAACTTGCATACATGGAATTGTTCCAACATAGAGATTTGACAAGGCATTCCCCTAGATACTTACACAGTGTTCTAGTGCGCATATTGACACGCAATATATAACATAAATATGCATTTCCTTCTGAACTTCAGATTGTCATCGACGACTGCGGGAAAGCACGAGGGAGACCGGCCGGCCACCACAAGCTAGCTACAGACTAAATCAATTAATTTCATCTGCACTTACTCGTTGATGTCGATGGCTAATATTAATTCGAAATATCTAATATATGAAGTACTCCACTTGACAAGATCAGAGAAATGCATGCACGATGTCGCTGTTCTTGTCACTGTCAGATAGCCACGAAGAACTTGTCGCGGGCAAGCAAACAAGCATGGCTCTCGTCAGTCGTCACTACTCCCTCTATTTTGTATTATAAAGAGTCAGGTACCATAAATAAATTAAAAACTACATATTCAATATTTAACATGATGTACGGTAAAACTACATATTTAAAACTTAATTTATCGCAGAACGATAAATTTAAAGTATAATAATATCACAAAACTATGATTTAGTAACAGATTTATCACAAAATTATAGATTTAGTGTCAATTTAATCATAAAACTTGGATATTTATAATCAAACATAACATTGATGTCAAATATTTAAATCATAACATTAGTGTTAATTATTTAAACCATAAATATGTAGTATTATGATAATTTTATTGTTAAATATGTAGTTATACGATACATCACCTTAAATCTGTAATTTTACGATAATTAGTCAAAGTATATGTAGTTTTGTAAAATTTATTCTATTATAAATCGTTTGATTTTTTTTTCTCAATCAAAATTATTTAGATTTGTCCAAATTTACAGAAAAAAATTAGCAACATTTATAACACCAAATTAGTTTTATTGAATTTACCATCGAATATATTTTGATAATATATTTGTTTTGCATTGAAAACATTACTATTTATTTTTTTGTAAGCTTTAGTTTGACTAAGAAAAAAAATTCAAGCGAGATATAGTATAAAACGAAAGGAGTAGCCAGCACGGTATATACTTGATCTGGTACGAGTCATTATGGCCAGCTCATATATTATCTTAAAACAAAACGAGGCGGCTTGACATTGTGTTTGAACTTACGTGCCCAAGATGAGGCCACAGCACTATTTACTCGATCCAAACACAAGAAGTTCCATGCATGTTAATCGATCAGTCGTCATTCGTCAAGCTTAATGATGACAGGAAAATCAACTATATATTGGGTTATCCAAACAAAATGTGCAAGAAACCTTACTGGTTAACCGATTGAAGTGTCTCATTGACAAGAGGAAGAAGTCACGCCATCTTGCAGTATATAAGGGGGGACATTCTTTCCTGGCTACGATCACGAGCTAGCGAGCGCGAGCATTGAGGCGCCATTCATAATTCCATCTCCAGATACTGATCAAGCAGATCAGAGCTCGAGTTATCATAGCTATTTGATCAAATGGGAGGTATATTCAGAGCTTATATTTCCGTTTCCTTTTCTCTTTCATGCTGAGCTGATATATTGCTAATCAATTAACTAACCCTCTCATATGCAATTCGATCTCTCTCTCTTTCTCTCTCTCTCTTGCTATTTTATTTCCTTACACATCAATTAAATCGTCTGATTTGGTATCAACACGCACTCCTATGTTTTTGCAGGTGTCCACGGTGTTTGCTATGGCATGAACGGCGACAACCTCCCGTCGCAGAGCGAGGTCGTGCAGCTGTACAAGTCCAATGGCATCGGTGCTATGCGCATCTACAGCCCGGATCAGAAGGCCCTCGACGCGCTCCGCGGCAGCGGCATCGCCGTCATCATCGACGTCGGCGGCAGCGGCGCGGTGGCCAACCTCGCCAACAACCCCTCCGCCGCCGCCGACTGGGTGCGTGACAACGTCCAGGCCTACTGGCCGAACGTCATCATCCGGTACATCGCCGTCGGCAACGAGCTCGGCCCCGGCGACATGGGGACCATCCTCCCGGCCATGCAGAACGTGTACGACGCGCTCGTGTCCGCCGGCCTCTCGAACAGCATCAAGGTGTCGACGGCGGTGAGGATGGACGCGATCACCGAATCGTTCCCTCCGTCGCACGGCGTGTTCCGCCCGGACCTGCAGCAGTTCATGGTGCCCATCGCGCAGTTCCTCGCCAACACCATGTCGCCGCTGCTCGCCAACGTGTACCCCTACTTCGCCTACAGGGACAACCCGCGCGAAATCCCGCTCAACTACGCCACGTTCCAGCCGGGCACCACGGTGAGGGACAACGACAGCGGCCTCACCTACACCAACCTCTTCAGCGCCATGGTGGACGCCGTGTACGCCGCGCTGGAGAAGGCCGGCGAGCCCGGCGTCCGCGTCGTCGTGTCGGAGAGCGGGTGGCCGTCGGCGGGAGGGTTCGCGGCGAACGTGGAGAACGCGAGGAATCACAACCAGGGCGTGATCGACAACGTCAAGAACGGGACGCCGAAGCGGCCCGGGCAGCTGGAGACGTACGTGTTCGCCATGTTCAACGAGAACCAGAAGCCCGGGGATGAGACCGAGAGGCATTTTGGGCTCTTCTACCCTGACAAGACGCCGGTCTACCCGATTACGTTTCCTCCGAACTAGCGGCTGACCATGCCAGTGCAAATAAGGATTTCCAGAGACGAATAATCCATGATTAAATAATGTTGGTTGAACGTTAATGCATGTACTCTGTATGGCCCTTTTTTTTTTGTGACAATGCTACATGAATAAAAAATTCCAATTTTATTTTATTTTTAAAAAAAATTCAGGATCTTTTTATCGGTTGATGACAGCAGCCTGCTGTGACTATATATCGGTACCATCTTGTGCCAAACAGATGGCACCTATAAACAGATAGACACAAACATTTCCAGCTTTTCAGTTCCTGAACGCAGAATACTGCTCCACCAGCTCGGATTAATTATGGCCACTCAAGCTACTCCCGCTTGCTGCTACTAATTCCCTTCGTTACCGGGTGGATGATGGCCGAGTACGAGATCACCGATCCCCGGTGCTACCGCCGCACACCGACGACGGCGAGGAGGACGACTTCTGGGTCCTCTGCCCTCGGCCGCCAAAATCTTCCAGCCAAAGCAGCACGGCGGCGCAAGCCCGCCGCCGCGGATGGCCGGCCAGGCTGCGTGATCCGGACGACGGTGGAGGCGACCAGAGTTCGATTCCGACGCACGTGAGATCACGAGGTTTGCCTCGCTTTTGTATTCGACTCCGGTTATACTTTTGCTTTGGAATTGTGTTCCTTTGCTTTCTTCCTCCTCCAGCATCTGCTGATCATACGTTCCGTGTGATGAAACACTGCGAATCAAATGGGACATTGAGATGTTGTTGTACTGGTAGCCTGATGAATTCATTGTCTCTTTCTGACAACCCGCATATGTAGTCTCTTGGTGTTTCAAGTCGCGGTTTGGTTTCCTCTCACTTTCTCTGCTCCAATCTCCAGATTCCAGCGGCCTCGCAGAATCAGATATCAACTCGATTAATACAAAAATGATTCGGTAGTTATTTCTCACGCGGAAGGAATGGAATCTTTTAGAAGAAAAATTGCAGAACGGAGTAATTTCACTCAGATCATCGTCGTTTTCCTAATCGGTGTCGGTGCTCAACTACTAGGATGAAAACGGGAATACGCTAATGGATATTTATCGAATACGAATAGCAGCGAATACAGTAATGGATAACTTCTCAAATCAACGAAGATATATATAGCTCAAATACTTTTTTTTCTAAAATAATAAATCGATATTTCTATTTTTTTATCAATAATAATAATAAAACTATATTGTACACTTTACTTTATTCGAGAAAAAGAACCATATTTATCTATAAATATAATTATAAGTAGTATGATATGGCCTAATAAAAATTTTAAAAAGTCATTAGACAAAAAAATATAAATTACTTGACTAATTTTTTTATTTAATTAAGCACCTCAATACATGGTATAAATCTAAACATTAAAGAGTAGAGAAGAATAAAACTAATCAGTTGTATATGAAAAATACTCATTTTTCGATTCCGAGAAAAAAAATCTGAATTCATTTTCGGAAAGTTTCAGAATTCGTTTCCGTCGAATTCCGGTTTCTGATGGATAACTGCTTGCTTTATTATATTCGTTTCCTTTTCCGAGAAAAGAAATTCTAAATTCATTTATGTTTCTAAAAGTCCTCGAAAAAAATTCCGACCAACATTTTCCGTTTCTAAAAACAAGTCTGGAATCTGGAAACTTTCCAAACCACTTTCATCCCTATCTACTACTGCTCGAGCTCAAACATCATTTCCAGCTTGTCCTAAACATAACACAGATAGATAATAATGGGCCTCTAAATAGCGTGATGAGAAGGGTATAACTTGCGGCCCGGCTAAAAGAGATGGGGATTAAACCAATTGGGCCGAAAGATATGTCCATCTGTGTTTCTGGGCTTAAACCAATTTGGCCGACAGGCTGGAATGCTGTTTGAGCTTGAGCTGGAGCAGTAATAGAGCACCGACGGCGATTAGTTATCGCATTAAGCAGAAACAGGATGATCTGTAAGAAATTACTCCGTTCTGCATTTTTTTTAAAAAAAATCCATTCCTTCCGTGCTCGATAATTACTGAATCTTTGTTTTAATCACGTGATTTCGGATTCACCAACCGCGACTTGAAACACCAAAAAAAACTCCATGTGCGGCTTGGCAGAAAGAGGCCATTAATTCAATCACGCTATCAGTACAACAACAACATCTTAAATGTCCCATTTGATTCGCGGTGTTCATCACACGGAATGAATGGACAGATGCTGGAGGAGGAAGAAAGCAAAGGAACACAATTCCAAAGCAAAAGTATAACCGAAGTCGAATCCCAACGCGAGGCATGCCTCGTGATCTCCGCCGTCGGCCGGATCACGCAGCCCGGACATCCGCGGCGGCGGTGGGCTTGCGCCGCCGTGCTGGTTTGGCTGGAGAGATCTTGGCGGCCGAGGGCCTCGAGCTCTTCCTGACGTGGCAGAGCACCCAGAAGTCGTCCTCCTCGCCGTCGTCGGCGCGGCGGTAGCACCGCGGGTCGGTGATCTCGTACTCGGCCATCATCCAACCGGTGCTCCGCTGCTGCCCCATCTCGCCGCGCACGTAGAAGCAGTAGTTGATCCTGCACCACCGCACCACCACGCCGAGGTCGGTCACGGACTGCCCGTTCTTGGTGGAGCTGTGCATCCACGCGCCACCACCGCCGCCGCCGCCCGCCACGGTCCGCCGCACCGAGGGCTTCCTCCGCGCGCGCGCCGAGAAGAAGAACCCCTCCTCCCGCCGCCCGTGCCGCGCCAGGAGCTCCCACGGCGCCGCGCCGCAGGGGTCGGCCTCCACCACGGCGCCCGCCACGCGCGGCGCGAACCCGCGCAACTGCGGCCGGAGGAAGTGGAGCATCAGCTCGTCCTCCGTCGGCTCGAACCCGACGCCGCCGCCGCCGTACTCGTCTTCTCGGATCAGATTCATCTCCTTCCCCATTCCGAGTAGTAGCTAGTCTAGTCTCCGCTCGAAGTCAACAGCGAGAAGACAAGATGTGGAGATGGACAGAGACGGGTATGGGTGTGTGTTCCTCGTGAGTTCTTTCTCCGGACCACGAGTATTTATCTCGCCATCGAATGGAGCCCATCGTAAGTGCGATGAGTTCTTCAGTCCAGATCATTCTGTGGACTCAGCCCAGCAGATTTCCCATTTCTAATTGAGCCAGAAGTTTACGGATCATGGATTAGGCCCAAACTAGCAAAGTATCAGCACGTTCCCATAATAGGATAAGGGGAAATGAACCTTAACAACAAAATTTTCAGTACTTTCGAAATATATGGACACATAGGCCATAAAAGTAAATGGAGGTACAGTAATACGGTATCTAACTTTTCAGTTTTATTAGCAGTGAAAGTTCCAATAGTTACCAAAATTTAATAGAGTGGCGCTCGAGCTACCCTTTTGCGATGTTTGAGAGGCCATGGCGGAAGCGAGAACAGCGAGCTCTCTTTCACCACAGGATCTAGTCACAAGCTCGTAGGATATGTGGCAGGGGGAGTAGTAACAACCTCGGCGGAGGTCCTCCTTGGCGAGTGGTAGGGTTGTGGTGACCACCCTAAAGGGAGTCCTCCTTTGCAAGGGGAGTGGCAACAACCACAAGTCCACAACCAATTCCTTCTCACCTCGACAATGGATCTACTTATCTTTTTCCCCTAAGCACATCACAGATCTCTAGACTCGCCCAATACAAGGGACAGATCTGTGGCTTCGTGGCTCCCGAACCAAAGGCATGTCGAGGCAACCGTCACCTCTGCATGTCGTGCGTGAAGTATGACTCGCAAGCCCACATGCATTTGGCTCCAACGTGGAGCCTTAAGATCATTAGACACATTGATGCATTGGACATGGCTTTGGTTGAAGTATGTTCTACTCGTCGTTTTATCAAAATTTAGTAATACAAAAAAAACCAACATATATTATTAAAAAGACAAACTATACATATCCAAAATGCCAAACCAAGTAACTTGTCTATAAGAGCGATTTTACGGTTTGTGATGGATACCAAGAGATATCTACACCTAATTTACACTAGAAAAATATGATACATCTCCATACTATTTTAGAACATTAAAATTTTCATTTTTAAGGACAAATCAAGGAATTTAATGTTTTTTTATATAATCAGGTATACCGTTGAGGTACCTCGGAAAGAAAACAGTGAGCGATGTGCAGGATCAGTGTAAAGGACCTGCTATTCCGATTACAGATTCGCTCATTAGCCCATCCACGTTTGAATTTTGAGTTTTACGTTTGGATAGATGCGTATTGACAGGAATCAGAGACACATCGTGACACTGAGAATCAAACACATTTCTAACAATATGAGATTATGATAACCATTATTACTAATATTTCCATTTAATCAAAATGTGTATGAATTAGGTATAAAAGTATACAGCCATTTACACCCAAATCTAAAACTAATACCTTCATGACTCCTTAATTCATATCCTCCAATATATCCATCAGAGTAGATCATCAACCCAACCAAGGCAGTGTGCTACCAAACAATCCAAACTACGATCTACAAACACAACACAAATCAAGAACACATTTTGACCTGACCTGACACGATTCACCTCAAGAACACGCAGTTCTTGTGATCTTTCGTGTCATTTTCTTGCTGCTGCTTCTGCTCGTTGGCCTTCCAGCCGTTGGGCACCCACCAAACTCGGATGCTCTTGTCGAGCCCTCCACTGTACACCATGCAGCCATTGCTGACCCTGCACCAGCTCGCCTGGATGCATTTCACGGGGCCCTCATGGCCTCTGATCACGCCCACCCTGGCGAGGGCGGCGGCGGCGCCGCCGTCGCCGTCGCCGCTCGTCTGCCAGCGCCACAGCCCGATGGTCTTGTCGGCGGAGCCCGTGAAGACAAGGTCGCCGGCGACGCACAGGCAGAGCACGGCCATGTCGTGCGCCTTCACGTCGCAGGAGAGGCTCCAGCGGCTGCCCCTGCCGCCTACCCTGTCCCACCCGACGACGTGCCCGTCCGACCCGGCGGCGTACACGCGGCGAGCCCCGGCGTCGGCGCTCGCCACGAGGGCGTTCCACGACACGCCGTCCCGGGAGATGAGGATGCCCTGGAGGAAGTGCGCCGCCTTGCCTTTCCCCCACGCCTTGACGTGGCCGTCGGCGGAGGCGGAGTAGATGGTGCCGCTGTCGGCGGCGACGGCATTGATGGCGTCGTCGTGGGCGTGGATCGACTCGAGGCACTTGAGGTCGGAGATGCGCCAGACCTTGAGCGTCTTGTCCCAGGAGCCCGAGTAGACGACGCCGTCGTGCACGGCGAGGCAGGAGATGCTGTCGGCGTGCTCGATCCAGAGGCGGCGGTGGTTGCGGCGTGTCTGCACGTAGCTGGCGTGGCGGAAGATCTTGCCCAGGTAGTCCCTGGTGGTGGGCAGCGCGGCGACGAGCTTGAACGCGTTCTCCGACCGCCGCGACACCCGCCAGACGCGGACGCGGCCGTCCTGGTGCGCGGAGAACACCCTGCCCCCCGCGGCGGCGAGCGCCTTGACGGACCCCTCCCCATGCCCGAACCTCGCGAAGCGGCGGAGATCCGGCTGCTGCCACGCGACGATGTCTGCGCCGGTGGACGCGCTGAGCAAGAACTCCCCGCAGAGCGAGAGGGACGACACCGAGCCCTGGTGGTCCCTCAGCACGGCGAGCGCCTTGAACGAGTCCCTCGACATCGGCAACGCCTCGACGACATCCGACGGGACGGCCGGGTCGGAGAACGACGACGAGGTGGAGGAGAACGAGGCGACGGACGAAAAGGAGGAGAACGATGCGGAGGAGACGAAGGCGGAACGCGGGAGCAACGGCGCGGACATAGCAGCGCGGTCTGTTGGATCCCGCAATGGCATTGCCATGGCCGCGTGCGGGGATGCTTTCTTGAGGCGAGCGGACGCGGAGGTGGTGGCGAGAATAGCAGAGGCTGCGAGGTGTTCGTCCGGGACAGAGAGGCCGAGGCGGGTGGTTTGAGACGACGACGACGACTCGACCGAGCTAACGCGTGCTGTTTTTATCTTTTTTTCCCCCCTTTTCGAGAAAACGAAAAAGTTAATGGCAGGTGGGGCCCATGAGGCAGGGCGGTTCAACGGCTACTAGGCGCGGGCTGCTTTGTCACTACGGTTTTACGTTTTCTATTCGTCAAAACGGAAACAGATTTCGTTTGTTTATTACGGTTAGGTGAGTAGGTCTGATCGTTTCGAGCGTTTGCCTTCATTTCACACAAGTTTGCTGATTTCAGTGTTTTTCTTGCTGTAAACTACACGGTGATAATTTTGAATCTGCCATCTTTTCTCCAATTCAATATATTAAGCGGTGAATCCATGGAAAAATTTGCGGGACTTTACATTATCAAAACAAAATTAACGCCGACCAACTGATTGCACATGCTACCATGATGGAAAATACGCATCATATAATCAGAACCATACAAGCACAATAGGCAGTAAAGCAAGAAATTAGAGGTCACATGAGCGCACTAAGCATAACACTTTCTGTTTCTTCTCCCCTTATTCGGACACTTGTCCATGTTTAAACAGGCTTAATGATGTTGATGCAGTATCCAGCAATCCAGCATCATGAAGCACTCTGAACAGTAACAACCTGCTACAACAATGGGATTAATGAATCAGATGCGCATTATAAAAACCAAGACAGAATCAGACACGCGAATTATCGGTGAGACGTTGACAGTCTGAAACTCCGAAAGAAAGAAAAAAGGCTGGTGATTCGGGTTGTTCTAGAAGCATTTGACAGGGAGCCCAAAATGTTTCAGAGCTCATTACTGACGAACATTTTCAACTCGTGTGTCTGATTGCATTAGAGGTTGAACCATTTTTCTCTCGTTTTTTCTTGTATATGATGCACTTGAAGCACAAGGCAAATCCATGGTTTAGGTAGAGCAAGCTCTTGTGTACTGCCATCGTTTTAGTTCTCTATGGCTGGAGGTGCCTTCAAGGCTAGTTCTTGTGTACTGAACAACTACTGCTGAATATATATACAGTCTACTAATACTAACACTACTATTAATCCACCGACCAAAGTCAGCAGACAGCGTTCCATAGTGCTATATTCATATACTACAGAGTACTCCCTCCGTATTTTAATGTATGACGTCGTTGACTTTTTAATAAACGTTTGATCTTTCGTCTTATTTAAAAAATTTATGTAATTATCATTTATTTTATTGTGACTTGATTTATCATCAAATGTTCTTTAAGCATAGTATAAGTATTTTTGTATTTGCATAAAAAATTTAAATAAGACGAATGGTCAAACATTGGTTAAAAAGTCAACGACATCATACATTAAAATACGGAGGGAGTATATGCTAAGCTTCTGAAGCTTATGGCTTCTTCTAATACATGCAGTGGAATTAGTACTGGTTTATTCGTAGCTTGGCTTGAAGAGAAGATGCATCATGCATGTAATGTAAGATGTGTAAGCTGGCAAGTTTCTTGCAAATCTGTTCACGTCTTAGCTCAATAGTTCCTTTCGTTTGGACTTGGTCTTGAACAGAAGGAACACTCATGCCATGGTGTAAAATAGCCAATGGTGTTTCATAAAAAGACATGTGCAATTACAGAAGTTTCATAGAAAAGTAGCCAATGCTTGCTTAGTGCGTTGACAGTACGGCCGGGCAGTCAGAGAGCACCCAATGGGGGTCTGCTGCTATGAATTTCTGATACTCCGACGCACGGGATCAATGAAGAAAAGGAGAACGCACAACGCCGCTGCTATTGCGGTAGGTCTAATTCAAAAAGTTTTCAAACATTTTTATATGTTTCCAAGCAAAAGTTGCAGTACGGTAGTAGTATTTGTTCTTGAGGATATGTGGCTCACGCTCAAAGCAACTGCCGCCCTTTGGTCGGAGAGAGAGCATGCACCTTTTGATCAAAAAGGTTGGTCATATGTTCCATGACATGAGTATACACTAATCAATCTTCATAGGAGTAATTTATTTTTGCTTCCAATGAGAGACTAGTTGATCTTCCAATGGAGTAGCTACAAATCTTATTTTTCTTTTTTTTCTTATGTTCAGCTCGAGTAGTTGAGAAAAATAATTCTTATAGTGCTCACCTATAGAGCCTGTATCACAACGAGGTACAGAAAAGCTCTGAAAGTCTGAATTGCTATGCTTTAAGCAGGCATTGCGGCCATAATTCTTCCAAATTTCGATGGGCCTAACCAACTACCTCTATGTTCTCTCGTATAGTGTGTGATAATGCGTATGACTAGTGCTTGTTT
This sequence comes from Oryza glaberrima, assembly GCF_000147395.1. Classification (NCBI taxonomy): domain Eukaryota; kingdom Viridiplantae; phylum Streptophyta; class Magnoliopsida; order Poales; family Poaceae; genus Oryza; species Oryza glaberrima. The sequence goes on along the minus strand of NC_068326.1, from coordinate 38,197,610 downwards.
ATTTTATTTTTTTTCACACGACTGAAACTCTGAAACTAAACAGGCCAAGTCGCCAAGAGATGGAGCAGAACCGTAGGAGTACAGAGTACAGACACTACCATTAAAAAGTCAAAACGGGCCTTGGCAACGAGATAGATGGGCTCAAAGAAATTGGGCCCTCTTCTCTAGCGTAGGCCCACCAGAGAATTTTCAGCCGGGCCGGAAGCCTGGAATTCCCCTGAATTTGGGCCCAGAGTTGAAACAGACAATTCACAGGGGTCCTACTGCAAATACGTTACTACTTCGTACCATATCATTTGCAAGAGAGAGGAAAAGAAAAAAACTCTGAAAACAAGGGAAAGGAGAAATCCAAGCCAATTTGCGACGAACCCTAACCGCCCACCAAATCCTCTCCTCCTTCCCCAACGGCGAGCGTCCCCGGCGAATCCGCCTTGACGGAGGCACCCCGGCGAGCTCACCTTCCCGGAGGAATCCCAGCTCAGCCTCATCGTCTTCGGTGAGGTACGCATCCCTTTGTCCCATCACTTTTCACCCGTCAATTGCAGTCCCCGACCTGGTAGAGGAGGGGAGCACACAGCCGACGCCATAGCAGCAGCAAATCTGACGTGCCGTCCGCCTCCGCTCTGCTGCGGGCGTCGATTCTGGTGACCGTGCCATGTCGCGCTCGATGTGCTGGCCTTCCGGACGGCCGGCGCCGCCATCTCATCCCGTAGATTCCGAATCAGCGAGAAACGTGTGTTACTCGTGTAGGGAGGGGAACGTGAGGAGGACGAACCCCTACACCTACACCTTAGGAGTTTTGTGCCTCCTCCCGATGTGAGGGGAATAGGGGATCGTGTTTCCTGGGCGGAGAAAGCTCTTATTGTTTTCTGATTATACACAATTCTGAGTAGTAACACGTGTCTACTGTGTCTGTGTCCCTTCCGCATTTTCCATTTAGTGCTTACAGCCCAGTTGAACCCAAATCAGATTTTGTACTGAGCAAAATCCTTGAACCAAACATCCCCTGGAAAAACTTGCTCCTTATCTTAGTGAGAAATGAAACATTTATCATAATTACATTGGATTATTTTTTGCTTACATGTGCATTTTCTGTATGGCCACGTGCCATTGAACATGGGAAGTAGATCTATTTTTCTTTCACCATTTAGTTTACATTACATAGCAGGATTTTATTTATGCAGACATAGTATTTATGTTGCATCCTGGATAGTAAAGCAATACTAGTTCTACGAGTATGAATATGAATTTAATTTTCTTACCAAACCATATAAACCATCATACCCTAGTGTGCTTACTTGACTTCATGCGCAAGAAACTTTTAAGTGTGGATTCTCTTCATATATCTGTAGGGAAATATCTTGGTGATTCTTGGGAACCTTCAGAAAGACCACTTAATAGTTTTCCTTGGCCCAGAAAGGCTTGAGACTTGAGAGCTGAAAAGTTCTGCTGGAGCTAGTGCTATAATGGCCACAAAACTTGTGGTAAGTGGACAATCTTTCTCTTTTTAGGATTCTATAAACGAATGTGTCCTTTCATAGTTTAATCATTCATGAAGAATGATGACATGAGATTTATTTACTTAGGTTCTTGGAATCCCATGGGATGTGGACACTGAAGGATTAAGAGAGTACATGGGCAAGTTTGGACCCCTAGATGATTGCGTCGTCATGAAGGTTTGTAGCAATTTCATATTCAGAATAAGATATTAGATGCCATATTCTTTGTGTTTATTACATGCCATTAAGATTTGAGGAGAATATGTTTCTTGTCTTTTTAAAGTTATTTGGGAAACCACAGCCTCACATGTTGTACTGTTGGTAATCTATTCCTTTCAATAATGAGTTTGCCTTGGAACAGATATGGCTATGTGCTTGTATTTCGCTTTCAGTATCTGATTTCTATTTAGTTTTCCTTTTTCTGGGGTTGTCCGCCAAAATTGAGTCCTGAATTTCTGGATGCACATCTTAAATAACTTCTTCAGTACTGTATTCATCAATTTATTAGCCTGATTTGGTAATTTGTGTACTGACTGACCACTATCTTTCTTGTACGTTAAAATTATAGGAGCGTTCGTCTGGTCGATCTCGTGGGTTTGGTTATGTAACGTTCTCATCAGCTGATGATGCCAAGGTAGTAATCCTGTTCTCCCAGATTTGCTGACTTGATATTACATTGCATGACTAGTGTTGTATTTTAAATCTTTTGTTAGAGTTTATATATCAACTGTGAAATATCAACCTTCGAATTTTTTAAGAGGTGCTTAGTAAAGTGGTTTACTAATTAATGTGGTATAATAAAGTGGTTTAGTAATATCTTGTTTACTAATTAATGTGGTATAATAACATGGTTTAGTAATACCCTATCTTCTAACATATTTGGTACTGCTGCAATTTGTTCGTTCTGAATCATTCTGCAACATTTTTTTTCAGAATGTTCTTGAGTGTGAGCATGTTCTCGGAAACCGAACTCTAGAAGTGAAGATAGCCACTCCTAAGGTAAATAAAATACAAACATATATTATATATGCTAGCAGTATGTTGTACAGTTGATTCACATCAAGCTGTAGTTGACTATGGTGTATCTTGTCATTGAATAGGAAGAAATGAAATCACAGGGATCAAAAAAGGCTACTAGAATATTTGTTGCTCGAATTCCGCAGTCCGTGGATGAGTCCATGTTTCGTAGGTAAGCTATAGCTTCAGTCCTTTTGTTCAGCACTCAGTTCACTTATCAGTTGAATATCCGAGCTTGCATAAAGACTCTAATCAGAACATTTTATTGATAGACATTTTGAAGCCTATGGAGAAATCACTGATCTTTACATGCCAAAGGTGAGCAAATTTGGAATTATTTTTAAATTGCTAAAAATATTTATGTATTCTCTGTGATATCACAATTAAGTACCAATACAAGTAGATACACTCTTTCTATATAGTTACCTAGATTTGCTTATCACTAGTTTAACTAGATTTCCTTCCGATAAGGACAAATATCTAAACTAATCCTAATACTAGGATTGTCTGGACTCCTGTGGCCTTCGCTAATTAGGCATGCATCTTATAAGAGACTGGATATAGAAGGTGCTGATTGAATTTAAGTTAGCACAGGCGAAGCATTTAAAATAGCATTCTTCTTGTTTGTCACAATCAGCATTAAGCTCATAAGTGGTTTTTTTTTTTGGTACGAGTATTTGTTTTGGTGCTACAATTGATTATTGAAATTATATGGTAATGAATGGAGCTACAATGCTAAATATGATAAGATTTTACTGAAATGAGTCTTCCACCCTCCTGTTTTGTGTGTAGGAACATGGTTCAAAGGGTCATCGTGGAATTGGGTTCATCACTTTTCAGAGTGCAGGTACGTTTGCAGAAATCCTCCATCATTTATTCAGGCGTTCATTTTAATTTGTTGTTGGGGAAGAATAGTTTTAGCATAGATGAGTCTTCATTTATATAAAATGGCATCTTGACCTGAAACCTTTACTTCATGTCTGTGTTCTTTAGGGATGATTGCTTTTTTCCCCAGTTTGATCTTTAAGCTTGATATGCATTTTGTAATTACCTTATTCAATGCAACTGTAATGTTACAGAATCTGTGGACAGTATCATGCAAGATTCACATGAACTGGATGGCACAACAGTAGTTGTTGACCGCGCCACTCCTAAGGTACCTTTGCTCCAAAGCACTTGCCATTGGTGGCTGCATCCAATAGTATCTTATCTTTGAGTAGGCTCTGTAGTAGGACATTCTATTTACTGAAGTAGTTATGTACTTGTCACCACCTGAAATCCATCTGAACCAGGATGAAGAAGTCAGATATCCTCCAAGCAGGGGGGCATCTCAGGGTGGCTATGGTGCATATAATGCATACATTTCAGCAGCTACCAGATATGCAGCTTTGGGTGCACCTACTCTGTATGACCATCCAGGGTCAGCTTATGGAAGTAAGTCTTCTGCTACGAAGATCACAGGTTTGACACAAAGCAACTTTGTTAACTGGTTAAATGTTTTCTATTTGACTTACATTGACTAGGAGGAGGATACTATGGATCCTCCCAAGGAGTGGGCAACAAAAAGATATTTGTTGGCAGGCTTCCACAAGAGGCAAACACGGAGGACCTAAGGCATTACTTTGGCAAATTTGGCCGAATTGTGGATGCATATATCCCAAAGGTAAGGTTAAGACTTTCTCATTGTTTGTAACTGTACTATGTTAATCTCAACCTTTTCTAATTGTATTGAAGGACCCTAAAAGAAGTGGACATCGAGGTTTTGGTTTTGTCACCTTTGCTGATGAGGGTGTGGCAGATCGGGTAGCTCGCAGAAGTCATGAAATTCTAGGACATGAGGTAAGGCTGTTGATGTCTCCTTGTCTTTGCTTCCCATGCCTCCAAAGCCAAAGTGACAATGTCAACCTTAGCTTTTCTTTGGGGAAAAGAAAAACACTAATCATACCATTCCAATGTTTCAGGTTGCAATAGACACTGCTGCACCACTTGAGGGTGACTCTGGTGGTGGTTACATGGAACCCATGGATCTTTATGGGGCTTATGGTTCAATGCGAACTTATGGCAGGTTCTGCAGTGGTATCGACTATGATGTAAGTGCACAAATACATTATTATGCTTATGATGCACAGTAGGCTTATATATAAATTAATTGGTCCGAGTACATTTGTGATAACAGAGCTGTAGGCTTAATGTTGGTTTGTTGTGATTGTCACCAATTATCTGTTGAATCTCATGCAAATCATCTAACAAAAACTTGTTGATGTCCCAGTACGGTTATGGTCACAGCGGAAGTAGCAGTAGCAGATCAAGGGCTGATTGGCGATACCGACCTTACTGAGCCTGCTGTCTTGTTACTGTTAATGATGTTTTAGTTTACCTCCAAGGGAACTGTGTAAACGGAGAAAAGAACAACTCCATACAGAATGCCAGGTTGTACTATGTTAATCTTAAGCGGGACGGGACATACGTGGAATCTGTATTTCAGTTCATCCTGTAAATTTTTCTTTGCCATTAGAACGCATTCATGCGGTTTCTGTGCCAGGATGCCATGAGATCGAGGCAGCAGTGTAGTTATCATTATTGTGGAAGTACCATATGTAATAACAATCTTTCTTCTACACATGTAAACGGTGGTTCTGGTTTTTGAGCCTCTCGTGCCTGATCCTGCTTTTTTGTCTGAATCCATCTACTACTGTATTGGTTTACAATTGCTATTGTGAGTACAGTTCTCTATCTTTGTGTTTCCCACTTCTACCCTCTGATGGCCACCGTCGCCGTGTTCTTCCCGCTGCCGGTGGCGAAGGAAGCCTTCTACAACACGCCGGTCGGCCGGTGGCCGTACGTCGGCTTCTTGCGGTTGCGCGTAAGGATTTGTCCATGAGCCACGTGATATACTCTCTGTGTGTGTGTTTGCTTTCTTGGGCTGTATCGACTATCATTGTCTGACATTTCTATGGCCCGGTCACTGTTCCATGCAGAAAAACTTACCAGCAGACTGCGGTGAATTGCAAGACCAATGGGATGACTGCATTGAATTGCAAGACCAATGGGATGGCTTCGATAAATGTCGATAGCAATATAAATCATACAAGTCAAAAATGGCGAAGCGTTTGTGCTGCAGCCGTGCATGATTTCCACTCCCTCCCTTGACTAGTTGTACGCCAAACAGAGACTTTGCTTCTTCTAGGAAGCTTATATTCTGTACTGAGCAATGCCAGTACGCACCGATCATACAAGTAGTAAATCGCAGAGATACTATATACTCCGTACTACTGTAGCAACTAGCAAGTAGTAAGCAGAGATCGACAGCGATGTCTCGCTCCGTCGGAGTGGTAATGGACGCCGCCGGCGCCGATGCAGACCAAGCCCGGCTGCACCAGCTGGGCTACCGGCAGGAGCTCAAGCGTGGCCTCTCGTATGTGATTCTTCTTTCGTTTTTTATGTTTCTTTTCCCATGCATTTCATATTGCGATCATTTTAAATTTCACCGTAGCTTGTGAGTGTAAACTTACCATATTGAATCCTTTGTTAGCCTGGTTTCCAACTTCGCCTTCTCCTTCTCCATCATCTCCGTGCTGACCGGCGTCACGACGACGTACGGCACGGGGCTGCGCTACGGCGGGCCGGTGTCCATGACGTTGGGATGGCTGGTGGTGGCGGCGTTCAACGGCTGCGTCGCCCTGTCCATGGCCGAGATCTGCTCCGCCTACCCGACCTCCGGTGGCCTCTACTACTGGAGCGCCAAGCTTGCCGGAAAGGAATGGGCTCCCCTAGCTTCCTGGGTCACTGGCTGGTGTGCTCTTCGCTAACATTTTAATTTATCTCTCATGGTTTAATCGTTATCATGTTTTAAAATTTGGAATTTAATAATATTTCCTTATTATGTTTTACAGGTTCAATATTGTGGGACAGGTATGAATATGTTTCTCACGGGTTCACACCAAGTCTAAATCATATATCTCTACTATTTTAAAAGCGAAATTGTTCTACTTACATGCTCTCATCCGAATATGCATAACGTTTTACAGGTTCAATATTGTGGGACAAGTATGAATATGTTTCTCACTGGTCCACACTAAGTCTAAATCGTATATCTCTACTATTTTAAAAGCGAAATTATTCTACTTTCATGCGCTCATCCGAATATGCATAACGCGTCTGTTCACGAAAAGTAACCACCATCCCTCCCTAATTATATGGTGCTGGCCCATTAACGTATAGGCGGCTCATATCCCTAATTATATGGGTCTAATTCATTATAACATACATGCATATAACTAGTAAAAAGAAGAGTTAATTTTACACTCTCGAACTGTTTTCAGAAAGTGCAGAAATCTTTTGAGGGAAAAAAGTGCAGAAATCTGACACTCCAATTGCTCGTTAACTGATCCTCCAGTGGGCTTGCACGACGAGCGTGGATTTCTCGCTGGCGCAGCTTCTCCAGGTGATCATCTTGCTTGCCACGGGAGGCGCCAACGGCGGCGGCTACATGGCGTCCAAGTACGTCGTGTTGGCCATCTACTCTGCCATCCTCATCCTGCACGGCCTCATCAACAGCCTTCCCATACGATGGCTCTCCTGGTTTGGCCAACTTGGAGCTTTCTGGAACGTTGCAGGTGCTGTTCGACCCGGCCATTTTTCAGATATTCAGTGTTGAATCCCATATATACATCATCTCATTCTTCGGTTTGTCTGTTTGAACAAACAATTCCAGGTGCCTTTTCGCTGACGATCTTGATTCCAGCGGTTGCCAAGGAGAGGGTGAGCCCTGAGTTCATCTTTACCCATTTCAACGCAGAAAACGGCGCGGGCATCCACGACAAGGCATACATTCTCGCAGCGGGGTTGCTGATGAGCCAGTACTCCCTTATCGGCTACGATACATCTGCACACATCGTAATTCTGAACTTTCTGATAGCTGAACAATCCTTAGTTTCTCGTTGCATACATATAATTCATCCACTAATCTTCTCTTCGCATATAAATATTCAGATAGAAGAGACCAAGAACGCGGATTGGAGTGGGCCAATTGGGATCATCACGTCCGTTGCACTGTCAACCATGTTCGGATGGATCTACCTGATTGCCCTGACATCGATCATGACCGACATACCTTACCTCCTGAACCCCAGCAACGACGCCGGCGGGTACGCCATCGCGCAGGCCCTGTACACCAGCTTCCACCGGAGGTACGGCACCGGCGCCGGAGCGCTCGCCTGCCTGGGTGTCATCGCCGTCGCCATCTTCCTCTGCGGATCCGCGTGCATCACCAGCAACTCGAGGATGGGGTACGCGTTCTCGAGGGACGGCGCGAAGCCGCTGTCCCGCGTGTGGCACCGCGTGGACAGCCGCGAGGTGCCCCTCAACGTCGTCTGGCTCTCCGTCGCCGTGGCCTTCGTCATGGCTCTCACGGTGAGTTGCACACGCGTTGCTGCTGCTGCTGCTGCAAATTTCTCGTGCGCGCGTACGTACGTGCTGGTCTCATATAGTGTACGTTTTTTTGGCACAGTCGCTGGGGAGTCAGGTGGCGTTCCAGGCGATGGTGTCGATCGCGACGCTGGGTTTGTTGATCGCGTGCGCGCTGCCGGTGTTTTTCCGCGTGACGACGGCGCGGAGATCGTTCGTGCGCGGGCCGTTCCACCTCGGCAAGTACGGGGTCGTCGTCGGCTGGGTGGGTGTGGTCTGGGTGGCCACCGTCACGGTGCTCTTCTCGCTGCCGGTGGCGTACCCGGTGGCCAAGGAGACGTTCAACTACACGCCGGTGGCCGTCGGTGGTGTGCTGCTGCTCAGCCTCGTCGCGTGGGTGCTTCACGCCCGCTTCTGGTTCCAAGGGCCTGTCACCAACGTTGACACGTACAACGTACCCTGAATTTGTATCCCTGGATTAGCTAGCGAGCACAGGTGGATCAGTAAACTTAAATTTTGTGCAATTTTCTCTTGAGAGGGAAAAAAGATGTGCATCTTGTTGGTTGTAATGGGGACAAAGACCAAAATAAGCCCAACGAAGGGTGCTGCACATGTGGCTTCTCCATCGAACCCACCAAAAAGAGCAATTTTATATTCTTTGAGGAGATACATGAGGTATCACTTTTTTTAATTGTAAATTTGGTATATCTTAGTACCTAGGTACTACGAGATATTAAATTTTACACTAAAATTTTAGTACCTCATGATACCTAGTCAAGTACTGTAAAATTGCTCCACCAAAAAAAAGTTGGCCATCTATTTGGCCCATCACCAAATTGGGTCTCTACCAATAGTAGGCAGGATAGCAGATATGGTTTTTGAGAAGAGTAGCTTACTGTGTCATCGATTGTCATCTTTTATAGATGTGGTATTGATAGTTAGGAAAACTAGCGAGAACATCACGCATTGCAGCGAAACTTATCTATGATAAAACAGAAAACAATGGATAAAAATATGTATTTGATCGGTTGTATGTATGTATATATATATATATATATATATATATATATATATATATATATATATATATATATATATATATATATATATATATATATATATATATATATATATATATATATATATATATATATATATATGTATGTATGTATGTATGTGTGTGTGTGTGTGTGTGTGTGTGTACATAACTTCAACTTTAGGTGTTTGCTCCATTAGAGCCAAGTCGTTAGAAAGAAAGGTAGTTGCCATTCGTAAGCCATAACACCCATCTGCTATGGAAAATATATAAACTACAATATAGTCGTTAGTAAGAAAGATAGTTGACATTTATCACTCTTATGCTAATAAATTTATACCCACTATGAAAAATATAAAAATTAAATTATAGTTAGTACTCAACAATTAACTGAACAATCATAGATGAGTGAAGAATTATCATGATGAAAAAACCCGTTATGTACACACTTCCCGAACTGCTAAACAATGTATTTATGAAAATATAAAAAAAGTTACTTTCAAAATTCATATTAGTCAATTTTTCAAAATTTAAGTAGTTAATAATCAATTAATTATACGCTAATGGTTTAGCTTGTTTTGTGTATCTTTCCAATCCTCTCTTTTTCTCTCCTAGAATCAAACACACCCCAGATAACTTCTTGATCCCATAAGGCCATAACTACTATCTTCATACTAATTCAATCTAATGATAAAATATTGTTGATGATGTTGCTTTATGTATATGTTACTTTGTAGGAATTAATATTTTAATAGGTATAAACTATATAGGAAAAAGATAGATGCGTGCTTGATGAATTGAATAGACTTGTCGCCGACATAACTCGGTAGTTTTTTTTTTTTTTTTTGGGAAAATTCACTGCGGGGCAAGTTTTTTGAGTTACATATTAAGAGAGCGGAGGAAGAGAAGAGGGTCTTTCAGGCTGAAATTACAAAACGATCATCAAGTTTAATTTGCTCAGCCTAAAGGGACGCATCTTCTATACATTGCACATGACTCGGTAGTTATTGGAGAGATCAACGAACCAAGAGAACATGAGCATCACAGGTTGGCAAAAGCCAGTGCTTAATCAGACAATCAGTGGCAATTACTAAGGCATCATGTAGTACAGTAGTAGTATAGAAATTAAGTTGAACTTTTCTCAATGATCAACAATTTGCGCGTGCTCTAAGGTACGTAGGAATATGCATATCCATGTATATATTATATATTCCAAGATAGTATGGTAAACTGATTATTAAAGTATGCGCGTATCCACATGGATTATTCCTAACCGATCGTATGGTCAACTGATCATTATATAGTATGCACGTCCACCTGGACTATTTCCAACGGACCATGTATTCATATCAACTGATCATTACGGCCGTATGCATATCCACATGGGCCCTGTTTGGATCCAGAATCTTGCTATTTAGAAGTATTAAACGTAGATTAATGACAAAATCCATTCCATAATCCCTAGGCTATTTTGCGAGACGAATCTAACGAGGTATATTAATCCACGATTTGCTACAGTGATGCTACAGTAATCATCCACTAATCATAGATTAATATACCTCGTTAGATTCGTCTCGCAAAATAGACTAGGGATTATGGAATGGGTTCTGTCAGTAACATATGTTTAATTTTCCTAAATAGCAAGATTTCGGAGGGCTATTTAATAGCCCGGAGGATCCAAACAAAGCCATAGATTATTATTGTTCCCAGCTGATCGACATATATATCGGCTTCCATAATCTATAAGGTAGTAGTGTTTAAATTAGGTAGTGTCTGTTATGTATATTGTCTCTTAATTAACTTGAGGATGCCCCGCACATTGCTGCGGGACTTGATTAATATCAATTTGTTAGATAGGAGGTACAATCTCAAGAAGAAAGGAAGAAACAAATGACTTTCTTAGAGAAATTCTTTTTAGCAACCCTGTCCAAAATTTGTAGATAATTTAAGTAGCACATTCAAAGCATAAGCTACAAAGAAGCAAAATGGTCTGACGTAAGTTAACAAATTGTAATGTTAACTGAATGGGCATTCGCCATGAAGCTCTTTTATACGATTGATGAGTCGGATACATGTAGATGTGTGTGGAGATGGGCCAATGTGTTCATGTGGGCTACATTTGGCACTAAGGAGGCGAAGAGACTCACCCGGTGCTTGATGGGTTGGGCTCTACGTTGCGTTCCATCCAACGTCTAAGAAGTAATCTAATGCATTCATCCAATGGTTCACAATTGATGATGATGTGGAAGCATGAGGTTTGAGCTTTTGGCATTAACTTTATAAAAGAAGGGACGAGTAGCTTAATCTATAAGGATGACTCATATTCCTTGTGAGCGATATTCGCGATATGTCTTTAAATTTGGACGGTAGTGTTACTTAGATCCGTGATCCTGTAAATTACATATTTAGATTCATAATCATGGTTTAATATACCAGAGCAGATAAAAACGCGTTTCAAGTGCCCACTTGGTTGACCAAGGTAGTTGAAACATTACATTCAAGACCTCTAAAAACCATTGTGGAAAAACAATTAGATATAACCACTGCACCCTATAGTACACACCTAAAATGTCCATTCACCTCCCCTCCTCCCTACGCATAGTGGACGGTGGCGATTAGGGCAACACTGATGAGTGATGGTTGTCAATGAGCCGAGGCGCTTTGGGCGGAGCAGCACCATTGTTGACATGAAGGCGAGCGATGGACCTTAACTTTCAGGGCAGCGGCACACGATATGCAATCCTTTTGCCAAGGTGGCTTTCAGAGATGGGCGAATGCAAACTTTCAGCTAGCATGGACAACTACGTTGGCGCCAAGACCAGTCACACATGCTTAATTTGGGTGCACCGTGCACCTACTCTCTATGACCATCAAGGGTACTATTACTATCCGACATCTATATGACCCGATCGTTTGTTTCTTTAATGCAGTGCAGAGAAATGCAAGGCCAACAAGAAATTTCTTCATGTGGATGGCATCATCTTCCTTATTCTTAAGAGTAAATTGTACTTTGCACTATGAAAACTGCATCGTGTTTCACTTGTTTTTACATGGACTCAATTGCTATGTGGCACCGCTCCTACGGTAGGAGTCACTGACATGTAGGCCCTTGAGCAAGTGGCACCAACGACATGTCAAAAGTAATATTGCAGGGGGTTGCATATACTTTCACTTTACACCAAGTTATTTTAAAATAAATTTCACTTAACATCAGGATGCATCATCAAGCCTATAAAATTTCATAAAATCAAAGAAAAACATGTTGTGAAATATGGTCTAAATTTAAGAAGTTCAGTATGTTTTACTCATATTTTACAATCCTCGTGTTCAATAATAATGTAATATGATGCAAACCTAGTAAAATGAAACCAGCTATACTACTGCCGTCTCCCGGTTCAAAGGGCAAAGGGCAATTTACTCTGTTTTAATGCACGGAGAAATGCAAGACCAAAGAAAGGGATGGCTACGATAAACGTCGATAGCAATCAATCATGCAAGTAATAAAAAATGGCGAAGCATGCGAAAGCGAAGACGCCGGAGTGCTGCATCCGAGCATGATTTCCAGTCCCTCCCTTGACTCGCTGTACACCAAAGACTTTCTTCATCTAGGAAGCTTATATATATTGAATTACTGAGCAGCGCCACCGCGGAGATATCATAGAGAAAAGTAGTGAGCAGACACCGACGGCGATGTCTCGCTCCGGCGTGGTGGCCATGGACGCCGCCGACGCCGATGCAGACCAAGCCCGGCTGCACCAGCTGGGCTACAGGCAAGAGCTCAAGCGTGGCCTCTCGTATGTGCTTCTTCTTCCCTTCTTTTACCACACTTCATTGCGATCATTTTTCACCAAATTAAGCTTGTGAGTGTTAATTTGGCACATATTGCAATCCTTTGTTAGCCTTGTTTCCAACTTCGCCTTCTCCTTCTCCATCATCTCCGTGCTGACGGGCGTCACGACGACGTACGGCACGGGGCTGCGCTACGGCGGGCCAGTGTCCATGACGCTGGGTTGGCTGGTGGTGTCCGCCTTCAACGGCTGCGTCGCCCTGTCCATGGCCGAGATCTGCTCCGCCTACCCGACCTCCGGTGGCCTCTACTACTGGAGCGCCAAGCTGGCCGGCAAGGAATGGGCTCCCTTGGCTTCTTGGGTCACTGGCTGGTGTGTTCTTCGCGTCCTAGCTTAATTTATCTCTCATGCTTTAATTTAATCGTTAACATGTTTTAAATATGGAATCCGCTTAATCCTTTTGTCTTCTGTTTTACAGGTTCAATATTGTCGGACAGGTACGTGCATTCAAACTCCATGAGTTATGTAGAAGTTTATAAAAAAATATAGTAGTATTTTCAGTACAAAACAAACCTATTATAAAATATATTAAATGGTACATTTAGTGAGATTAATTTGATTTGTAGACGTTGCTAAAATTCTTATAAATTTAAAAGTTTGACTTAGAAAATAGACAAAGCGATTAATAATATGAAATGGAGGAAGTAATTAATGAGCCATGATTTTTGAAAGTGCTTTCAAATATGAATATAATTTTATTCCTTTTTTTTTCTCAAAATACCTTTGGACTAATTGTTGTTCAAACTTCACGATTTCTTAAAAATAAATAAAAAAAAGTCCATTTTGCACTCTCGAATTGTTTCCAGAAAGCGCAGAAATCTCTGACGCTCCAATCGCTCGTTAACTGCTCCTCCACTCATCCCAGTGGGCTTGCACGACGAGCGTGGATTTCTCGCTGGCGCAGCTTCTCCAGGTGATCATCTTGCTTGCCACAGGAGGCGCCAACGGCGGCGGCTACATGGCGTCCAAGTACGTCGTGTTGGCCATCTACTCTGTCATCCTCATCCTGCACGGTCTTATCAACAGCCTTCCCATACACTGGCTCTCCTGGTTTGGTCAACTTGGAGCTTTCTGGAATGTTGCAGGTACAGTCGACTCAACGTCCCGACCGTTTCTTCAGATATTCAGTCTGAACATTTACATCATCAGATCATCTGATCGTGATTTGATCTTTGTTCTGTTTGTCTGTATCAACACACGATCCAGGTGTGTTTGCGCTGACGATCTTGATCCCATCGGTTGCCAAGGAAAGGGCGAGCCCAGAGTTCATCTTTACCCATTTCAACACAGAAAACGGCATGGGCATCCACCAGAAGGCCTACATTCTAGCTGTGGGGTTGCTGATGAGCCAGTACTCTGTAATCGGCTACGATACATCTGCACACATGGTAATAAATCTGATTGTTGAATGTCCTGAACAATCCTACTTTCTCTTCGTATGCATTCAACTGATCGACGAATCACTGAATCTTTTTGTCTGCACATTCAGATAGAGGAGACGAAGAACGCGGATTGGAGTGGGCCGATGGGGATCATCACGTCCGTAGGCCTATCAACCATGTTCGGGTGGATCTACCTGGTTGCCCTGACATCAATCGTTGTGGATATACCTTACCTCCTGAACCCCGACAACGACGCCAGCGGGTACGCCATTGCCCAGGCCCTGTACACCAGCTTCCACCGGAGGTACGGCACCGGCGCCGGAGCGCTCGCCTGCCTGGGTGTCATCGCCGTCGCCGTCTTCCTGTGCGGCTCAGCGTGCATCACCAGCAACTCGAGGATGGGGTACGCGTTCTCGAGGGACGGCGCGATGCCGCTGTCGCGCGTGTGGCACCGCGTGGACAGCCGCGAGGTGCCCCTCAACGTCGTCTGGCTCTCCGTCGCCGTGGCCTTCGTCATGGCTCTCACGGTGAATTCTAAGTCCATTGCTGCTGCTGCTGCTGTAAATTTCTCGAGCTGCTCTGATTTGGTTGTTTTCTCATGGCAGTCGCTGGGGAGCCAGGTGGCGTTCCAGGCGATGGTGTCGGTCACCACGCTGGGGCTGTACATCGCGTACGCGCTGCCGGTGTTTTTCCGCGTGACGACGGCTCGGAAGTCGTTTGTTCCGGGGCCGTTTCACCTCGGGCGATATGGGCTCGTGGTCGGCTGGATGGCCGTGGTCTGGGTGGCCACCGTCACGGTGCTCTTCTCGCTGCCGGTGGCGTATCCGGTGGCCAAGGAGACGTTCAACTACACGCCGGTGGCCGTCGGTGGCGTGCTGCTGCTCAGCCTCGTCGCGTGGGTGTTCCATGCCCGCTTCTGGTTCCAAGGGCCTGTCACCAACGTTGACGCGTAAAACGTACCCTGAATTTGTAAATTTGAACGCGCGTACCCTGATTTGATAAATTTCAATTTGAAGCGTATTTGGGTTTGACCACGAATTGGGTCCGTACCGATCCGTTAAACGCGAAATTTGTGTTCCTTTTGGGCCGATATAAGCCCAACGAAAGGGGCTGTGTAGGTGGCTTTCCTACCAAGCCCAGGTAAAAAGTGGGCTTGCATTTGGCCCGTTACGGAATATGAGCGGTCAACATGGGCCGGATTGGTTTAACAGCTTGACTTTGGGCCACCGTGAAATGAGTCGCTAATCCTAGGATAAAGTACACTGAAGGTCCCTCAACTTGTCGTCGAGTTACAGAATCGTTCTCTAACCACAAAACCAGATATATCACATCCCTCAACTTAACAAAATCGTTCACGTTAGATGCTTCGGTGGTTTTGACCTCGGTTTTATGCGACATGGCGGTTGAGTCAGCATGAGACCGACGTGTCAGATACCACCTCATCACTTCTCTCTTATTTCGCCTCTTCTTTCTCTCACTGTGCTCATCTGGCCAGGCGGCAGGGTGGCCAACGGGTGGGGACTGGGGAGGAGGCCCCCGCGGGGGCGGGGAGGCAGAGGTCCGGCGGCCGGCGTCCTTCTTCTTCGCTTCTTTCCGCTAGGCGGAGTCGCCAGCGGCGGCTTTCTCCACCGCGCGCAGCCGGGAGGGAGGTGAGAGGAGGAGGTCCGGCGGCCGGCGTCGCGCCCTCCGCCCGCATCCTCGTTGCCGCCGCTGTGGCGGCCTTCTTCTTCTCCTCTTTCCGCTGAGCAGAGTCGCCGGCGACGGCTTCCTCCATCGCGCGCCGCTCGACGGGGGGATGCCGATGGCGGCGGGGCCGCGTCTCGCCATGTAGCAGCCGTCGATGATCCTCGCGCCGTCGAGGAGCATGGCGACCAGGAGCCGGCGGCGAACGGAGTCGACCAGGCTGCGGCGGCGAACGGAGGCAACCAGGCTGTGGTGGCAAACGGCCAGCCGCCGAGGTCGCCCGCTGCAGCGCTGGTGAAGTTAGGATGATGCCTTCCAGTTTTGCTCTGATATGAGGGAACAATGATGCCTGGAAAATACCAGCTACTGACAAGCACAAGGGAAAGAAGAATATGAAGCATGTAAAATGAACATATCTGCAGCCAAACCATTTCAAGTTTGAACCAGGCTATTTTGTTAATGCTTTGCACCATTGCTCTGCCCGTCAGGATATCCAATTATCCATTATTCACAGGCCCAGAGGAGTAGGGTCAGTTTCTAAACCTCGCCTAAATAGAGCAGAGAAAAACTACTTATTGTTACAAGGCATACCTTCAAAACAACAGCTCCACCAGTGGAGTGACCAAGAAGAAAACAGAGGACCCCTGGATTCTCAAGCACAATTTTACCAAGAAGTACATCTTGTTTGAAGATAATAATATATTTCATAAGTAACTGAATGAAGGAATAATTGCAAGACTGCTTGCTTATATTCAGACTTACTGTATCTTCTACAACATAATCTAGTGAAGGCACATCACCATGTAGACCATCGCTGCCACCATGGCCTGACATTGTATATGAGTTAGAGTTAGCCTGTTAATGTTCAAAATAAAAGCAGAACCAAACAGATGTTGTTGATAAAAAAACAATGCAAACTGCATGGATAAAATCAATGAAATTGCCTACTGTATTTTGTTAGTAAGTGTGCACTGCAGAGTCAATTTGTGCTATGAGTGAACAGAATGTGGTAACATTACAATCATGAGCTATTCTGAATAAAATTTCATGCTATTGTCCATAACAAACGGTAATACTTTGTTATTTTGATTGCAAGCCGGCCGCCGAGGTGGCCTGCTGCAGCGGCGTCTGCACGACCTCATCGCCACGGACGCCTTCCGCCGCGACCACCAGGCACCAGCGCCATTGCTCCCGCCACCCCATGCCGCTCTTCTTCTACCGTCTCGACCACTGGGCCTACCCCGACCGCGTCGCGTCCACATCCGCGGCGTCGACATCGCCGCCCGCGAGTCCCACCCGGTCATTCGCTTCGCCCACGCCGACGCCAACCTCCGCCGTCTGCCGCACGCCCGGTCATCTGCTGCACGCCCGCGCCCCGTCTGCTCCGCCGGCCGGCCGCTCCCCGCACCGTCGCCTGGTCCTCCGGCAGGCCCGTGCTGCGGGTGCATCTGCCGCAGCCGCTCCGCCCGCCGCCCGCCCACTCCGCCCGCCGCGCGCTGC
Source organism: Oryza glaberrima (assembly GCF_000147395.1). NCBI lineage: Eukaryota > Viridiplantae > Streptophyta > Magnoliopsida > Poales > Poaceae > Oryza > Oryza glaberrima. The sequence goes on along the minus strand of NC_068326.1, from coordinate 38,180,239 downwards.
TCCTCCCCCCGCCGCCCGCCCGCAGCTCCTCCCGTCGCCCGTCGCCGCCATCACTGCAGCAGCGTCGCCCGCGTCGCCATCAAATTGGAGAGAAGTGAGAGATGAGGAAGGGAGAGAAGAGGAGGAGAGAGATGACCTGGCATTAATGACATGTGGGACCCACGTGGGTCCCACGCTGACTCAACAGCCACGTCAGACAAAACCGGGGTCAAGACCACCTGAGGATCTATAGTGAACTGTTTTATTAGTTGAGGGACGCCCGGTATCTGGTTTTGTGGTTGGAGGATGATTTTGTAACTCGATGACAAGTTGAGGGACCTTCGGTGTACTTTTTCCTATCGGGGGCAGGTCCCTCAACTTGTAAAAGTACACCGAACCATCGAGTTACAAAATCATCGAGTTACAAAATCATCCCCAAACCACAAAACCAGATATCCAGTGTCTCTCAACTTACAAAACCGTTTAATTTAAGTTCTTCGGTGGTTTTAACCCGGTTTTATCCAACGTGGCGGCTGAGTCAGCGTGAGCCTCACGTGTCAGTCAGTATGCCATGTTATGACCTCCTCTATCTAACTTCTTCCTCTCTCTCTCTCTCACACACACTTTTCTCCTCTCTGCTGGCTGCCGACGGGTCGGAGGAGGTCGCTGGGCGAAGACGGGCGGCGGCAGGGGGAGACCGGAGGCACACGGCCGGCCGAGGGTCGCCTGCCGCTGTCATCGCCGCGGCCGTTGGACGCCGACGCCGACGTGGAAGCGGTCCCTGAGCTCACTGTCGTGGACCCCGACGGTGGTGAGGTGAGCAAGGATGTGCGGGGTGGTGGGGGCAGCCGCGTATGCAGAGGCGACAGAGACGGCGGGCGGCGGTCGACGTCGACCATCTGGAGGCGGAGGCGCGCCGGTGCCGCTCTTGGATCTCGGCCACTACGCGGGAGTAGATGAGGTTGGGAGCGGAGGCCCGCGGGCACCGAGCGGTGTGTCGTCGGCGCGTCGCCGCCCTCACCGACGACGTGGAGAGCGCCATTCCAGAGAGAGACAGATGTGGGTGATGGCCAACGACGCGGCGCTCCAAAAAGTTGCTCGTAAGGTCGAAGCAGCCGGGGCGGCTGCCCTGGATCGAGGCGCTGCAGATCCATCGTCGGCGGAACGAACGAGCAGCAGTAGAGGGAGCAGTCAATCAGTCATCACTTCCCTCCCTTGAGTATTAAGAGTGGTTCTCACTCGATTCACTTGCACACTCTTTCACTCCACTGCTCCAGTCCAGTGTGTTCACATGCTCTGCCCCAACGCAATTCAAGCAAGCAGATGAGATCGATGATGCATCTCATGATTTGCTGCCTCCTAGTCTCTGCGGGGGCCGGGGGAATTGCAGGCGAGGGCAACTTGGAAGTGGCGCTCCTCCTGCAGTGCGTGAAGCCAGCGCTGCGGAGGGAAGGCGGGAACACGCAGCTGGCCACCTGGACCGCCTCCACCCCGCTCTGCCTGTGGCGCGGCCTCCATTGGTCCACCGCCGCCACGCTATCTCCACCGAATCCTAGGAGGCCGCTGCACATCCCTTGTCGCCGTCCTTGCTGCCGCATCCTAGGCGCCTCGGCTTGAGGATGCCCTTCCCCTTCATCATGCTATCATGCTACAGAGCCGGTGGCCGGCAGAGGAGAAGAGCGACGGTGGCGCCTCGGTGGCGTAGACGGGTTGAGGCCGGGGGAGACCAGAGTCCGCCGCTGCCGCCGCCCTCCCCTTCTCCCACGTCACCGGCGACCTCCTCCCGACTCGCAGAGCAGAAAAGTGAACGAGGCGCGGGGGGGGCGGGGGGGGGGGGGGGGGGGGGGGGGGGATATTGAACTATATACCGGACCCATATGTTTTAGACACATATGGACCCATATGTCATTGTGATAGGCGTGACAAATAGTTAATTGTCAAATCTAAAAGTGGCAAATAGTTAAATGCCTGGGGGGAGGGGAGGAAGGGAAAGGAGAGGAAAGAGATGATGACGTGGCACCCTGATATGTGGGTCCTACGCTGACTCAGCCTCCACGTTGGATAAAACCGGGGTTAAAAACCATTGAAGGACCCAAAACGACGGTTTTGTAAGTTGAGAGACGTTGTATATCTGGTTTTGTGGTTGGGGGATGTTTTTTAACCCGATGACGAGTTGAGGGACCTTGGGTGTACTTTTTCCCCAAGATATTCTTGTGGTGTTTATTGGGCCTAATAGGCCGAGGACTCATCAATTTCATGGGCTTTTCCTCGGAGTTTTTCCTCCGCGCCCGCCACACAGGTGTGAACAAACAGATCGATCAGAGACAGCGAGGGATCCGGTATACATCAAAGAGCTGAAGACCAATTAATGCACAAGCTGAAACAATCCAAAAATATCAAAGCAATTTGCATTATTGTCCGGAAATGAAAGGCGACGGTTAAATTTTGCTACTATCCTACCCAATCAAATAATATCCCCATCCACATCTTGATTCTTCCATCGTAGAGAAGCTACTGCCTAAACCAGACACTAGTACCATGCACTGAGCCTGTAAAGTTTTTGCAAATCTACTGCAAAGGAAGCACGATACAGATGGCGCTCTCTCGCTCCGTCGAGGTGGCCGTGCCCGCCGATCCGGCCGGCGATGGCGATCGAGATAAAATTCGGCTGCGGCAGCTCGGCTACAAGCAAGAGCTGAAGCGCGGCCTCTCGTAAGGAGCAGCTTATCTTATGAATTTACCATGCGAAGCCTCGCAGACTACTACTGTTCATTGGCATCTTTGGTTAATTGTTTTTGGCCTTCGTGAGCTAGTGTTCTCTCCAACTTCGCCTTCTCCTTCTCCATCATCTCCGTGATGGCCGGTGTGACGACGACGTACAGCACGGGGCTCCGCTACGGCGGGCCGGTGTCCATGACGCTCGGGTGGCTCGTCGTGTCCGCCTTCAACGGCTGCATGGCCCTGTCCATGGCCGAGATCTGCTCCGCCTACCCGACCTCCGGTGGCCTCTACTACTGGAGTGCCAAGCTCGCCGGCAACGACTGGGCTCCCTTTGCTTCTTGGATTACTGGCTGGTGAGTACGTGTATGTATTGTGAATTGTCCGTCTCTCATGAACTTCTCGTTCCAAGAAATGAGGAAAGCCTTGCAAAAATTTCATACTCCAGCATCTTTTAGGCTTCGTTTAAAATTGGATATTTTTATAGGATTTTCACGGAAATTGATCGATCGTATATAAAAATCTTGTAAAACTCGCACATTCCAAAAGAGACCTTTATTTTCTCAAAAAGAAAAAAAGAGAGAAAGACCTTTATCTCTTGTTCTGTTTTTCATTCCTTGTGCTCTGCTTTGCAGGTTTAACATCACGGGACAGGTAGGTACATTCGGATTTCTGGGCCCGGGCTTCTCGCTAATTGATGGGCCTTTTTTTATTGGGCCATGAGTACAGAAAGGAATAAGTTCACTTTGGGTCCCTTTATTTGTTGCCCAGTCCGATTTTCGTCCCTTAATCACAAAACCGGGTACGACGGATCCCCTAACTTACGAAACCGTTTAAATAAGGTCCCTCGGCAGTATTTGACTCCGGTTTTGGCTGAGGTGGCGCCGACGTGGCTTCTTTTGACTAGATTTTTGTCCAACGTGTTATTGACGTGGCGCTGATGGGGCAATTAGATCCAAAAAAAATAATAAAACTTGTGGGGCCCACATGTCAGTTGCACACACAAATTAATAAAAAAGGTGGGCCCATGTGGACCCACACGTCATCCTCACAACCTCTTCTCTCTGTCCCCTCTCTCTCCCTCTTGTCTCTCTCCCGCTCATGGGCGGCGGAGCGACGAGGAGGCCGGCTGGAACGGCGCACGGCGGCCGAGCGACGAGGAGGCCGGCTGGAGCGAGCGACGGCGTGGCGGCGCTGGGGGGCGGGGGTGGACGGAGCGGGTGCCCCGGCGCATGGCGTAGAACACCTCCTGCTCGAACGCCGGGTCGCCGTCGGCGAGGAGGTGGTGGACGAGCACCAGCATCTTGAGCGTGACGCCTAGGCAGCGCGACAGCGACGCGACGCAGGCGCGGGAGTGGAGCGTGAGCAAAATCACCTCCCGGACGTGGTGCTCATCGGCGGGGAAGCCATGGACGGTGTGGGAGAGGTCACGCTTGACCTCTTGACACATGGATACTCTCGTTTAATTATCTCGTTATTACAAACATGGTTAATTACAACTTCCAAATAAAGATCAAAGCAGACATATTATGTTAAACTTGTGCCTGCAAAAGCTGTTTTATTCAGTTAGGATAGTACTTTCCTTTCATGCACGTTATGTGTTTTAGCCTTTTAGGCTAGCTAATATTATTACTTGTAGTACTAGAACACATGCAGGAAATCTTAGCCGATTGCATGCTACTGAGCTACTCGATCGCTCATGGATTGATTGAGACGCCAGAGCTACACCTTGGTGTCCGCCTTGCCGCTGGTCGTCGAGTCATCGGCGCTTCCGCCGTCGGCGACCTTGTTGTTCCTCCCCTCGGCCATCTCCACGTCGTCGTCACCGGCCTGCTTGCCGCGGCGGCGGTGAGGAGGAAGACGAAGATGCAGGCGGTGACGGCGGAGGAGGAAGACGAAGATGCTGGCGGCAGCAGCGGTGGCGAGGAGGAAGACGAAGATGCCGGCGGTGGCGGCGCGCTGGGGGTGGTGTCGGTGTGGGGGATGCGTCGCCTCGCCTCGCCTCCTTCCCCCTGCGCACATGAAGAAGAGAGGACGATGAATATGAGAGAGAAGGGAGGGGGAAGAAGGGAGGAGTAGCTGACATGTGGGGCCACCATTTTAAAATTATTATTTTTAGCTGACATGTGGGTCCCATGTTTTTTATTATTTTTTCGAGATATAATTGCCATGTAAGCGCCACGTCAATGCCACGTGGGACGAATATCTAGTCAAACAAGCCACGTAGTCGCCACATCAGCCAAAACCACCTTCAAAACCGCTGAGGGACCTCGTCTACACGGTTTTCGTAAGTTGGGGGACGGGTCATACCCGGTTTTGCGGTCAAGGATGAAAATCGGACTGAGCGACAAATAGAGGGACTCAAAGTGAACTTATTCCGTACAGAAAAGCCTAACAGTGGGCTGACGCTATATGGATCTCTTGATGACATAGTGGGCCGCTACCACGAGCGTGGACTTCGCGTTGGCGCAGTTGGTCCAGGTGATCGTCTTGCTCAGCACCGGTGGAGCCAACGGCGGAGGCTACATGGCCTCCAACTACGTCGTGCTCGCCATCTACGGCGCCATGCTCGTCATCCACGGCGCTATCAACAGCCTCCCGATCCAGTGCCTCTCTTGGTTCGGCCAGCTTGGAGCTTTTTGGAATGCGGCAGGTAATGAAATTATTTTTTTTTCCTCCTCTTGCAATCGATCTCCTTATTAAGTCACCATCGATTCCATCATCACTCTATTGTTCTTCGTTTGCTAGGTGTCTTTGTGCTGGTGGCCTTGATCCCGGCTGTCGCCACGGAAAGGGCGAGCGTTGAGTTCATTTTCACTCACTTCAACACAGAAAACGGCATGGGGATACGCGACAAGGCTTACATTTTACTCATCGGGTTGTTGATGAGCCAGTACGCGATGGCCGGTTACGACACATCTGCTCATATGGTACGTTGCGATTTCGCCCCTAGACACAGTAGTCCATATCTAAACTGCAAATACTACTGACACTCTGACAGTATATCATTCTATGCATCAGACAGAGGAAACGAAGAATGCAGATTGGAGTGGCCCGATCGGGATCGTAACCTCGGTTGCTCTCTCGACCGTGTTCGGGTGGATCTACATAGTGTCACTCACGTCGGCGGTGACGGACATTCCCTACCTGTTGAGCCCCGACAACGACGCCGGCGGCAACGCGGTTGCTCAAGCTTTCTACACCACTTTCCACCGGAGATACGGCAGCGGCCTGGGAGGGATCCTCTGCTTGGGAGTCGTCGTTGTCGCCGTCTTCCTCTGCGGCCTCGCCTGCATCACTAGCAACTCGAGGTCAGATCGATCGATCAGCTGACGTGTTCAGGAATTTAGCTTAGCTTAATTAGCTACGTACATGTTGATAATTTCCTAGGTTAATTAGCCACTGCATGCAGGATGGCGTATGCGTTCTCCAGGGACGGAGCAATGCCGTTCTCGAAAGTCTGGCACCGAGTGAACAAGCAAGAGGTGCCTATAAACGCCGTATAGCTCTCTGTGGTGGTGGCGTTCATCATGGCTCTGACAGTGAGTTAATTCGTACCACTGCTGATTAATTTTCATGCTTGATTCTCAGTTCAGAATAACCAGAATTATGCTTTATTTTTATGACAGTCGCTGGGAAGCCAGGTGGCATTCCAAGCAATGGTGTCCATCGCGACGATAGGGCTCTGCATCTCCTACGCGCTGCCGATCTTCTTCCGGGTGACGACGGCGAGGGGATCCTTCGTTCCGGGGCCGTTTCACCTTGGCAAGTACGGGATCGTCGTCGGCTGGGCCGCCGTGCTCTGGGTGGCCGCCGTCACCGTGCTCTTCTCGCTGCCGGTGGCGTACCCGGTGGCGGAGGAGACGTTCAACTACACGCCGGTGGCCGTCGGCGGCGTGCTGCTGCTCACCGTCGGCGCGTGGGCGCTCCGTGCCCGCTTCTGGTTCCAAGGGCCCATTACTAACACTAATGACGGCCCGCTGTGACGGCCCATAACTGTATGGGCCGATGCATGTGTGCTACGGCCCATGGAGTTCTACGGCTGACAAGGAAGCCCACGTACATGTAGCTTTGTTGGGCGGCCCAGTAAGAGGCCGTTCTTTATTTTGATTCGTATTCCCATGTCCTTGGATGGAAATTCAACGGTCTACGATTCGGCTGATTATGTTAGAAAAAGACAGGAATGAGGTACAGAACTATACTAAAAAAGCAGCATGCGTGCAATAATTCAAGCATAGTTCAAACATGAACCAAAAGTCCTAAGGTATACAGTTTTTTTTTGGAACGCATAAGGTATACAGCGATATATTGCATCTTATCCTTCAGTTAGTCAACGGTAGTTGGCAATACTACAGGAAAATCGTGACATAAGCGTATCAATCAATCATCAGTGGTATACAAAATTTCCAACCATTTCATTGATTATGAATTATATATAAGAGAGAGGTACGTACTTGGACATTTCTTTTTTGGGAAGTTGACTAGTACAGCGAGCATGTAAACTATACTCTGCAGGATTAGTGAGCTATGGAGGTGATAGCGTCAAAAATAGCTAGCCTCCCAGGAAACAGCCTACAGGAGATAGAGAACTGATCCACGGCCATGTCTCGCTCCGTCCAATTAGCGATGGCCGCCGGCGATCAGGCCGCCGACGACCCGGACAGCCTCCGGCTTCTCCAGCTCGGCTACAAGCAGGAGCTCAAGCGTGGCCTCTCGTATGCACACAACAAGTTTCAGTTTATTCAGACTTAGCATGCATTCACCGTGCTAATTAGTTCATTCTTTTCAAAACTAAGACCATCTTGATCGATTCATCTGGATATATATACACACAGGACCCTGTCGAATTTCGCCTTCTCGTTCGCCAACATCTCGGTGCTGACGGGCGTCACGGCGACCTACAACACGGGGCTGCGCTACGGCGGGCCGGTGTCGATGACGCTGGGGTGGCTGGTGGTGGCGCTGTTCAACGGCTGCGTCGCCCTGTCCATGGCCGAGATTTGCTCGGCGTACCCGACCTCCGGTGGCCTCTACTACTGGAGCGCCAAGCTGGCCGGCAAGGAATGGGCGTCCCTGGCTTCTTGGGTCACTGGCTGGTACGTGAGACATGTATGAGCTAGTCTGCATCAATTTCCCCTGTCTTTATGCACTGGAACTAATCCAAAATGGTTAGGTGCAATTGTTTTCTTGATATCCTTGAAAAAAATTTGTTGTCTTGAGATGGTGCCTTCTTGAAGATTATGTTTGATCATTACGATTTTGAATATTTGTTGCTGTGGATTATGCATGTATGCTGTTGTTCAACTTAATTTGCGAGCCTGAATTTGTTATTGTGTTGTGTGTTCGACAGGTTCAATATCGTTGGACAGGTATACTACCATTGTCAGGTGGATCTAGATACTGTTTTTAGCTCCAGCTTATAACTTCATTTTTCGAGAAAAAAATTTGCATTGTTGCCCTGTCCTTGTCTTCAACTGTTGTGGCAGTGGGCAGCTATTGCGAGCGTAGACTTCTCGCTGGCGCAGCTGCTACAGGTGATCATCTTGCTTAGCACGGGAGGAGCCAATGGCGGCGGCTACATGGCTTCAAAGTATGTCGTGTTGGTGATTTGCGCCATCATCCTAATCCTTCATGGCGTCATCAACAGCCTCCCTATCCAGTGGCTATCTCTGTTTGGCCAAATCGGGGCCATCTGGAATGCTGCAGGTGCATGGTACACATGGAGGCAATAATCACGAGTCCTTATGAATTGTGGTTCTTGGCATCTGAAGTCTGAATATTGAACCCTGAACGAAATTTATCTGTCTGAACAATCAACAATGATAGGTGTCTTTGTTCTGGTGATCCTGATCCCGGCAGTAGCAAAGGACAGGCCAAGTGTTGAGTTCGTGTTTACCCATCTCAACACGGACAACGGCATGGGGATCCATAGCAAGGCTTACATCCTAGCCGTGGGATTGCTGATGAGCCAGTACTCCGTGCTCGGCTACGATACATCCGCTCACATGGTAAACGAGTCCTCTACTCCTGTCAGGCTGCAGATATCTGAATGAGCATAACTGAATATGGATAGAACACAGTGTCACAGTGATGAGCCGATGATGCGTGTATGCAGGTTGAGGAGACAAAGAATGCAGATCGGAGCGGGCCAATTGGGATCATCACGTCGGTTGTTTGCGCGACGGTGTTCGGGTGGATCTACCTGTTGGCTCTGACGACTGCCGTGACGGACATCCCGTACCTGCTCAGCCCCGGCAACGACGCCGGCGGCTACGCCATCGCGCAAGCTCTGTATACCGCCTTCCGCCGGAGGTTCGGCAGCGGCGCTGGCGGGATCGCCTGCCTGGGAGCTGTCGCCGTCGCCATCTTCCTCTGCGGCATCGCGTGCGTCACCAGCAACTCAAGGTGACGGGCTCACATCGCGTCGATCGATCTGATGATTCCACAGCTAGCTGTTCATCGAATCATCGTGTCGAGTTGGTGATTTACATGTCGGGTTTCTGTAGGATGGCGTATGCTTTCTCCAGGGATGGCGCGATGCCGTTGTCGCGCGTGTGGTACAGGGTGAACAAGCACGAGGTGCCTCTCAACGTCGTCTGGCTCGCCGTCGCCGTGGCCTTCTTCATGGCTCTCACGGTGAATTATTATATTCCGAGTTGCACGCGTTGCTGCTTCTGTTCCTCCTGCGTGCGCTGCTCTGACACGGTGCGCTAATTTTGTTGTTTTTTTGGCAGTCGCTGGGGAGCCAGGTGGCGTTCCAGGCGTTGGGCTCGATCGCGACGCTGGGGATGTACATCGCGTACGCGCTGCCTGTGTTTTTCCGCGTGACGACGGCTCGGAGATCGTTCGTGCCAGGGCCGTTCAACCTCGGAAAGTACGGGGTTCTCGTCGGCTGGGTGGGTGTGGTGTGGGTGGCCACCGTCACGGTGCTCTTCTCGCTGCCGGTGGCGTACCCGGTCGCCAACAAGGAGACGTTCAACTACACTCCGGTGGCCGTCGGCGGCGTGTTGCTGCTCAGCGTCGGCGCGTGGGTGCTCCATGCTCGGTTCTGGTTCCAAGGGCCCATTACCAACACTAGTGACGGCCCGATTTGACGGCCTAGAAAAGTATGGGCCCGCAGATGTGTAGCCTTGCTTGGAGGCCCATAAGTGGGCCCAATAAGAGGTCGTTCTTTAGGGCTTAGTATTTGTTAGAGTCTCAACTCTTAAATTTACCATTCTAGGTCTAAAGTGGAGTTGTGGAGCCATTTAAACCCAGTTGTACATCTCTAATTCATTTTATGAGAATGTTCCACCAGTTTCACTTACATTTTAGATGAAATTAAAACGTTTTGGCTGACTCTAGCTCTTGCCAAACATAACCTTCATTGGATTCACATTTTTATTGGATGCAAATTTGAAAACTTCAACGGTCTAAGATCCGGCTGATTTTATTAGAAAAGGACAGGCGTGGGGACAAAAACTGTACTGAAAAAAAAGCATGCGTGCACCCATTCAAGCATAGTTTAACATGAACCGTGATTAGAAGTAGTACTAACGTGACGTATATATATCCTATATTTTCTGAGTCAACATTGGCGTGTAATACGAAAGGAAATCGTGACATGGGCAGATCAGTGAATCAGTGGTACAAAATTTCCAACCATTTTGTTGACTCGCGAATCATACATGACAGATACTTGGACTATTCTCTTTCGGAAACTTGACTAGTTACACTGAGCTGTCTGAGCATGTAAACTGCAGCATAGCGCGACTAGTGAGCAACAGAGGTGATAGCTTCTTCCCAAGGTAGAGGATCTAGAGATCCAGGCCATGTCTCGCTCCGTCCAATTGGCGGTGGCCGCCGGCGATCAAGTCGATCCGGACAGTCTCCGGCTTCACCAGCTCGGCTACAAGCAGGAGCTCAAGCGTGGCCTCTCGTATAGATGCATATGCTTGCTTGTGTTTAATTTGTTCAGACTAGTTCTTGATTAGCAATTATGCATGCATTTTGGATCTTCCAATCACAAGACTCTTTTCAAACTAATCTGCGTACAGGGCACTGTCCAACTTTGCCTTCTCCTTCGCCAACATCTCCGTGATGATGGGGGTGACGACGACGTACAACACCGGGCTGCGGTACGGCGGGCCGGTGTCCATGACGTTGGGATGGTTGGTGGTGGCGGTGTTCAACTGCTGCGTCGCCCTGTCCATGGCCGAGATCTGCTCGGCGTACCCGACTTCCGGCGGGCTATACTACTGGAGCGCCAAGCTGGCCGGCAAACAATGGGCTTCCTTGGCTTCCTGGGTCACTGGCTGGTACGTGCTAATGCAAAATTGTCAGATGCAATTCTTGCCTTGAGATGGTGCCTACTTGAATTCTGTCTTTTTTTTGTGTTCGACAGGTTCAACGTTGTGGGACAGGTACACTTGCCATTGTCAACTTGGATAATCTTGGGGATTGTTTTTTTTCAGTTGCAGACTATAATTGCATCGTCGTTGGCCTTGTACTTGTCTTCAATTGTTGTGGCAGTGGGCAGCTATTGCAAGCGTAGATTTCTCGTTGGCGCAGCTGCTACAAGTGATCATCTTGCTTAGCACAGGAGGAGGCAATGGCGGCGGTTACATGGCTTCCAAGTACACCGTGCTGGCGATTTATGCCTTCATCCTAATCTTGCATGGCATCATCAACAGCCTCCCTATCGAGTGGCTATCTCTGTTTGGCCATGTCGGAGCCATCTGGAATGCTGCAGGTACACAATGAAGTGAGTTCTATCGGTTCTAGGCATCTGAATTCTGAACCCTGAATTTATCTGTCTGAAACAATCAACAGGTATCTTTGTGCTGACGATCTTGATTCCAGCAGTAGCAAAGGACAGGCCAAATATTGAGTTCGTGTTTACCCATCTCAACACGGAAAACGGCATGGGGATCCATGACAAGGCTTACATCCTAGCCGTGGGCTTGCTGATGAGCCAGTACTCTGTTATCGGCTACGATACATCTGCTCACATGGTAAGTTAATCCTGCTGTCCCTCAGGTTGCAGATATCTGAATGAGCATTGACAGACGGTAGTGTGGCAGTGATTAACTGACGATGCATGCAGGTTGAGGAGACAAAGAATGCAGACCGGAGCGGCCCAATTGGGATCATCACCTCGGTTCTTTTCGCGACGGTGTTTGGTTGGATTTACCTGTTGGCTCTGACATCTGTCGTGACGGACATCCCGTACCTGCTCAGCCCCAGCAACGACGCCGGCGGCTACGCCATCGCGCAAGCTCTGTACACCGCCTTCCACCGGAGATACGGCAGCGGAGTTGGAGGGATCGTCTGCTTGGGAGCCGTCGCCGTCGCCGTCTTCCTCTGCGGCATCGCGTGCGTCACCAGCAATTCGAGGTGCGTGACAGAGCTAGCATCACGTCGCCCTGAATCCCTGATGATCGATTGAATTGCTCAGAGTGCTATATACATACTCGTTGTTTGTGCAGGATGGCGTACGCCTTCTCCAGAGACGGGGCGATGCCGTTGTCGCGCGTGTGGTACCGGGTGAACAAGCACGAGGTGCCCCTCAACGTCGTCTGGCTCGGCGTCGCCGTGGCGTTCGTCATGGCTCTTACGGTGAGTTGTATTTGCATTCGCATTGCTGCTCCGGTGATTCACGGTGAGTGCGCGTGATGACGACGCCTTCTCTGCCTTTTGCCGGTGCAGTCGCTGGGGAGCCAGGTGGCGTTCCAGGCGATGGGTTCGATCGCGACGCTGGGGATGTACATCGCGTACGCGCTGCCCGTGTTCTTCCGCGTGACGACGGCTCGGAGATCGTTCGTGCCAGGGCCGTTCCACCTCGGGCGATACGGGGTCGTCGTCGGCTGGGCGGGTGTGGTGTGGGTGGCCACCGTCACGGTGCTCTTCTCGCTGCCGGTGGCGTACCCGGTGGCCAACAAGGAGACATTCAACTACACTCCGGTGGCCGTCGGTGGCGTGTTATTGCTCAGTGTTGGTGCGTGGGTGCTACGTGCCCGCTTCTGGTTCCAAGGGCCCATCACGAATGTTGACACGCATTGTTGACAAGTATGGTATCGTGTTGTTAGTCAGCGAGTCAGTGGAAATATGGAACCACACTTTTATATTGTGTAATCTATACGTGCAATTGTAGTCGTTCAGCAGTTATCCACCATTCCGGTTTTCTTTTTTTATCCTTTTTATTTTGAAAAAAAATGATTTTTTTAAAAACTTTTTTGAACGGTTGAAGAGCGCAGCAACGTGCGATGCGAGGGGCCTGTCTAGGGAAATTTCAGTAGCTGTAGCTTCTGCTATAATCTTCAGCTGCCAAAAACTCCATCAAACAATTTAGATTTTCACATATATTTTGAAAAGTTGTAGTTGTAGAATCTAGAAAATAAACTCGAAATCAGAAACTGGGTTTGCCAGCTTCTCTAGGTTATCACTAGCTGCTTATAAGAAGCTTAGGACTCTATCGTTTCGCTTATTGACGGAATAAGCGAAATGACATATTTGCAAACAGAAAATAATTTATAAATAAAACTTTTATATAAGTGTTCTTAGCAATATAAAACAAAGGCTGAAAAATAAACTTTGATGAAAAACCCCAAAATCTATCTATCTATCTATCTATTATATTATTAAAACAGCCTTGAAAGGAGGCACCACGTTCGCTGTGGGAGCTAGAAATTCCCTCATTAATCAGAGAAAACGAAAAATATCTTGACCATTGGATCATAATAGATCTAGATTTTAACGGTTAAGATTTAAGAGGAGGTTCAGATATACACAGCAAACCGGACAACCAAGTCAGAACCGGTTTATAGAAGTATAAAAGGTATGTTACACAGATTTCTATAGCTTATATGGAATTGGAAGCTTTTGCAGGCAAGGTGTGTTACACAGATTCCTATAGCTTTTATGGAATCCAAGTTTTTACAGACTACAATCCCAGCTTTTACATACTACTCGGCACATGACAAAAAATACTATACTACGAAATACTGTAGCACACGGATTCCCATGCAATAGCCTATCTAGAGATTCCCTATACTACTACTACAGAACCTATACTACTACTACTACAGAACCGATTCCTACACTAATCGGATGCACAGCACAATAAGCACATCCGATTCCTACTCTGATCGGATGCACATCCCAATAAATACCAAGCAATCCCACAGCCAAGCCAACAACAAATCAAGTCCATAGCAATCAACACACAGCCACTAGCAATCAGAAAATAACAGATCCAAGTCATCGAATTTGCTGGCAATCAGAACAGCAAAATAGCAGCTCCAAGTCGCCGGATTCGCCTTCCACAGTTTTTCTTCCTTTGTCAACGTTTTTTGGTATGTTTTGCCCGTCTTTCCCTCCTATGATCCAGATTATTAGAAATTAATCAAATAGTAAATATCATTAAAGATTAAATGCATACATTAGTTATTACTATTTAATATTTTTTAATATTTGTACAATGCAACGTATTTGCACATTGATTAAACACACATATTCACCCAACAGTAACTATTAGAAATAGAAACATAATTTATTAATTATTTACACAAGGCAACATATATATACATGTCATTATTTTAATTTTTAGTTTCTTTTTCAGACTGAAGTCAAGAAAGTTATGGCATACAAGAAGTTAAGTGAACTAACAACTAGAGGACAGACATGGAACATCAAAGTAAAAGTCATGAGATTATGGGACTCGGTCAATTCAGCAACAGATGAATTACTTAGTCTTGATATGATCCTAATGGATGAACAGGTTTTTTTTCTTTTACTTACCTAAACAATCGATCAAGTTTATCTTCCATAAATAACTTACTTAGTCTTGATATGATCCTAATGGATGAACAGGTTTTTTTCTTTTACTTACCTAAACAATCGATCAAGTTTATCTTCCATAAATAATAATTGCTTTTTTATCTTCCATAAATAATAATTGCTTTTATATCCACAGGGAGATGTAATTCATGCATCGATATGGAAGAATTTGATAGACAACTACAAAACACAGATCAATGAAAGTTCAGTATATGTATTCAGTAACTTCAAAGTTCAAGAATCCCAAAAATATCGTCCAGTTTGCAATGACCTCAAAATCACTTTCATGTACAATACAAAGGTCAAGCAAGTCAAAGAATCAGCTGAAAGTTTCCCTGAGTACTACTTTGATTTTGCTAGCATTGACACATTACAAAACCGTGCAAACAAAGACCAACATTTATCAGGTAAATTTTATTGCTTTTTATCTTTATTTGAAAATATAATAATGTTATTAGTTGATTTTAAATCCTTCAAATGTTGCAGACATCATTGGACTACTAACCCGAATGAAACCAATTGAAACAAGGATGACAAGGAAAAACACCCCTAACCCACGACTTGCAGAAATTCGTGAGATTGAACTTCTACTATTAGGGTAAATATTACTATGGCCAATATTGCTTTAACCATTACAAATTATTTTCATGCTATTAAAAATTAATAATATTTATGTCAATTGAAATTTTCAGAGGGGATAAGATCAGATTAACATTGTGGGGGCAATTTGCTCGATTTTTTAGCGAAGATATAATTGGCAACCAAACAGTTGTCATTGTTACATCAACAACAGTGCAAGAATATATAGGTAATAACACAAACTATGGAAATCAGATTGTTTTTTAATTTATATAATAAACTGACTAATAACCATGATTATATAGGTTTATCTCTAAGGTCAAGCAGTGCCACGAGAATATATACAAATCTGCACATACGTGAGACATGGACACTTATTGACAGGTATATGTTATTTTAATACTGATTTTTTGGTAACATAATACAAATCCTTCTTTGATTCAAATATATGTGCCTTACAGACAATCCTCTGAAGAAACAGTACCAAAAATGATGGAAGTTGATAAGAGCACACAAGGAACAAGGGAGGAACAAATGTTCTACAACAGAAAAACACTAAAGGATATAACAGAAATGCGGCATGGTAACCCAGGAAGTCAGGTAATGACAACATCAAACTTTCCTACAACTTTCCTACATAAATTTTATCTTAATATACTCTGTTATTGGCAATTATATATATATCCTTAAAAAATTTCATAAATTGCAGGAATTTGTGTTTACATCAAAAGTTACGATTGATCGAGTACAAGAAAATATTCAATGGTGGTACATGTCGTGCAATCTTTGTAATAAAATAGTTATTCAGAAAAACGACAAATATCATTGCAGGAACTGCAATAAATATCCAGAAAATACAACGCCTAGGTAAGAATACTTCATCTTTTTTAAATAACAATATTTATATAATAATTTATTTTTTTTCATTAACCATAATTCCATATTAGGTACCGACTACGACTCCAAATAAGTGATCATACGACATCTACAAGCTGCACTATATTTGATGATGTGGCACAAAGCATGCTAGAGACACCTGTCTCATCATTACTCAATTTACTAGATGGCAGAAACGACGAAATTCCTAACATTATTCAACAACTCTGTGGAAAACAACTCATCTTCAAGTTCAAGCTCAGTGAACAAAATCTGACTGAAGGCACACCAAACTATGTTGTCAAAAGGACATTTGTGCCTGATTATATGCTTGAGAAGCAATACCTCATTAATAAGGCTGAAGAGGTAAAGCAGACTACTACTAATTTTTTACATTACAAAATCTTGAAAATTTTATTTCTGAAATGTTTCCGCATTATGATTTTACAGGAGTTAATGGACGACGATGTGGATAACATACTAAAACAAGATAGAGAGACAGATCAACAGACAGATCAACAGGTATTTGAACATATAATACAAATATTCATTTATTTATAATATATAGCACATATGACTAATACTTTATTGCCTTTGCAGGAACAAACCAGCAGCGGCCCTCCTATTAAAAACAGATCCATCTCACTGCTACCCGTGAAGCAAGAGCTAGAGGATAGTGACCAGGAAATCATGAGTGAAGACATAAACCAGATCGTCAACTCTTCGCGAGGCATAAACAACAATTGACGCAGCTGTGGATGTTTAAGGTATTATCCAACATCTTCAAAATATACAGAAAATAGTGTAGACTTCAAACATATCTGAACTAAAATAATTGTAGCCTGCTTTTAACTGACATTACTAAAAACATGCTTTATTTTGATCTAGGAATAGAAAATTTGTGCTGCTTCCTTTTGAACTAAGAGTAGTACAAAGTTCACAAAATACAATTGCACTGTACACAGCAAGAAAATAATTTGATATTTTGCATAAGAGACAGAAACGAATGAATGCATGCAAATTCCAATTTACCTGAAACCATGAGCCACTGCTCCAAGCATGGACAGCAAAGGACCTCCGACACCGACGAGCCTTCGTCGCACATCAGTATTTGCAGTGCCGCACACCACACCTCTGATGCATGAGCAAACAGATCTGACCCCAGGGAGCCCTTCAAGGTTTCCACCACACCGAGCTGGACAGGAAGTAGGGCGACTGAGGCGACTCAGGTGACCGGCAGCGGCGCAGGGAGGAGAGGGCTTTGGAAAAATTTCAGGAGGCAAGCAAGGAAAATACGAGAGAAGAGAGTGAGGAGGGAAATATCAGGAAGAGGAAAGTGGGGAAAAGAAGATGAAAGAAGGTGACTGGTACTGACTCACCAGTGGTGAAACCTTCAATGCTGCCATGTTCAACTCTATTAATAAATATAAATAGAGAAAAGAATATCAAAATAAAAAAAAAGCATACCACTTCGGACAGCTCACAACACAAGTGTACACAGGTGTGTACCTGACATGTGATACGATCATTCGTTCATCTATTTTAAATAAGTTGAAGTAATTAATAATTTCATTCTATACAAAGTATATGTATACATGGTGCAAAGATTTTTCTAAAACTTTTTATAACGACGTTTCCCTACCTTACACATGGGTTTTTTAAGAAAAAAAAAGTAAAAACACACAAATAGTACATGGGTAATTGATAATACTAAAAAAATAATCCACGTAGAAACTACAAATATAAAACCTGATGAGATAATAAACTCTAAAAACTATAATATGATTTTTTAAAGGTATGAATAGAAACCATGGCGGCAAATGAGTGAGGGGTGATAGTTGGTGTTATTTTTAAAAACTATAAATTTGAAAACACGATGATGATAAGGAGATGACTATTTAACATTTTTTTTAAAAAAAATAATGTGTAAAAAATAGAAAAATTGTATGGGTGCTAGCAGGCACCACGTTCGCTGTGGGGCTAGAAATTCCCACATTAATCGGAAAAAAAGAAAATAAGAGTGCAAATAGAAATACAATCTAAAAATAACTGAAATTCGGAGTTAAAAGTAAGCAATATTGAAAGAGGAGTCCATATAGGAACCCAATACGAGATTAATCAAAATTCTAAATAAAAATGAAATAAAATCCGAAATTATAAAAAAAAGAGAGAAGAGTTCGAGTAGGAATACAATTTTAAACGGAATTAAAAATAAGGAATATTGAAAGAAGAGTACATACATGAATCCAATACGAGATTAATTAAAATTCAAGATAAAAAATAAAAAAAAATAAAATTAGAAAAATGAAAAGAAAAGAAAAGTTCAAGTATGAATACAATTTAAAATTAATTAAAATTAGGAATTAAATATAAGCAATATTGAAATAAGAGTAAATATAAGAACCCAATAGTAGATTAATTAAATTCGGAATAAAAAATAAAATAAAATCTGAAATTAGAAAAAGAAAAGTAAAATTTCAACTAGGAATATAATTTATAAATAACTAATATTGTTGATAAAAATAAAGACTATTAAAAGAAAATTCCATCTAAAACACATGACGAGATTAATTAAGTAGCAGGTCTATAGAGGAGCAGAGTGGTGGCGGTTCATGGGACATCTAAAAACTATTAATAAAACGCCAAACAAAATCCTAATGATGATTAAAACGAAGGACGACGAGCAGGTCGTGAATCAATCGGTCAAGGCGGTTGGCGGGGCTTATAGAAAGTAAAAAATAAACCCCAATGATAATCATATTTGATTTTTAAAATCTCAATTACAATAAAAATAAAAGGCAGCTGGCTGGTCGTATATGAGTACAATGGCAGAGCCACCGATGGTTGTGGGTCTTCTATAAAGTAAAAAATGAATTCCAACGATAATTATGTTTGAGTTTTACAATCCCAATGGCAATAAAGAGTATGCGGCGGATGGGTTGTGGAGGAGTATATTGGTAGCGCTTGATAGGATTTCTATTATGAAAAAAATGAAACCCAACAGGACAATAAACTCTAAAAACTACAAGGTCCAATTTTTAAAGGTTCAAGCTTCTAAAAATAAAAAATAAACCCCAATAATAATCATGTTTGATTTTAAAATCTCAATGACAATAAAGAAGGGCGGCAGCGGGCGAGCCGTAGAGGAGTACAGTGACAAAGTCGCTGTAGTTTCGGCGGAACTTCTATAAAATAAAAAAATGATCCTAAACAATAATTATGATATAATTTTAAATAATAATGACAATAAAGAGAAGATGCAATGGACGGTCGTAGAGGAATATAATGGCAGCGTTTGACGGGACTTCTAGAAATTATAAAAAAGAAGTCCAACAGGACAATAAAGTCTAAAAAGTTTTTAGATCCAATTTTTAAAGGTTATAAGGAGAATGAAATAGAAACAGTGGTAGATCGAGTTATATAATAACGAATAATATGATAGAAATAAAGGGTGCTGATGTGATTTTTAAAAACTATAAAATTTGAAACACGAGGATAATAAGGTTTGGCTTTGAAACACGAGGATAATAAGGTTTGGCCTTTCAAAATCTTAAGACATCGAGATAACTATTTAATAAATTTTAAGTAAAATCATATTAAAAAATATATAATTTTATATGGGTGCTAGCCGCGCAATTGCGCGGGCCACCCAGCTAGTTATACTATTAAGACAGCTCGAAAAGAAGGCACCACGTTCGCTGTGGAGGCTAGAAATTCCCACATTAATCGAAGAAAAAGAAAAGAAGAGTCCAAGTAAAAAATACAATCTAAAAAATAACTGAAATTCGGAATTAAAAATAAGCAATATTAAAAGAGAAGTCCGTATAAGAACCCAATACGAGATTAATAAAACCATTGATTACAATTCTAAATTTTAACGGTCTAGATTTGTAGGAGAAAAGATAAGTCCATAGATCTGTATTGTGTACGTTACATACTAGGAGTCTTGTCTTTGTCCTTTCTGTTTCTTTAGCGGTGTACACAGTACACGTATAATCTAATTCAATTACAAACCTACACGGACAAGATTTGTGCTGCCAAATATACAAAGCTTGCACTGCTGCACATATATATTCTGTAGATTTCAAGTAGCAAAGATTGGGCTTGAGCGGCAGAACCCAATGGTAGCAGGAGCCGATCATAGTAAAAAGACATGATATTTACATAGACATTACAATAAACAGATCAATACTTGCAGCCGGCAATGCATCAAACACCAAAAGTTTCTTTGATGTTTATGAAAGTACAAATGATGTCGACATATTGTAATTAGTGTATATTTTTCACAGGAGATGGATTAATGACAGTCAGATTAAACGGTTAGATTATAGTGGATTCACAATTTAACGTTCATAATTTAACGATTGAGATATAACACGTATATAGGAATATAGGAATTAGAGTTGTAGTGCTAATACAGGAGTACAAAGCGGCCCTGCTCTGCTCGACGGAATAAATTGAGATCCAATTTCAAAACTGTTATAGGTTTGATTCCAGGTGAGGAAAAAAAGCAACAGGAACTAGGTAGGCAGAAAGCCATATATATACGTGTGCTCATGTAAGTATTATTTTTTCAGGTCTATAATCACTTCAAAACTACTTAGAACATACTTTGATATATTTGTTGCCAATAAAAAATGAAGCGACTGTCTCTTTATCTATTTGATCCTTTTTAATCACCAAATGTACACCCAACAATTCAGATGATTTATAAATAACTAAATTCGAAAGAAAATAATAAAGACTATGAAAAGAAAAAAGCATCTATAACACAACATGTGATTAATTAAAATTAAAAAAATAAAGTACGAAATTATAAAAATAAAAACAAAAGTTTAAGAAAGAATACAATTTATGAATAACAAAAGTTCAAAATAAAAATAAAGAAATATTAAAAGAACAACCGTAACACAACAATGGTAAATGACAATAAAGAGGAAGGGATAACGGGTGAGCCATAAATGAATAGGGCGTAGCGGTTGATGGGATATTTAAAAAACAATAAAACAAAATCAAATGACGATTAGGTTCGATTTTAAAAATCTCAACGACGATTAAAAGAAACAACAGCGGGCAAGCCGGCAAGGAGCGCAATCGTGACGTTTGACGGGACTTCTAAAAAGTAAAAAAAAACACCAACAATAATTATAACATCATATTTGACTTTTTAAATTCCAATGGCAATTAAGACGAGACATCGGGTGGATTGTAGAGCAGTACAATGGTGACATTTCATGTAGCTTCTAAAAATATAAATATGGCAACTGACAAGAAAATGAACTACAAAAACTATAAGATCTAAATATGAAAGTTCCAAATAGGATGAATAAAAGTTGTGACATGTTGGACAATCAAATAAATGAGTGGCAAAAAAGTAAGGGGTGGCGACTTATTGACTTTCGAAAACTAACCCGATGATAATAAGATTCAATCTTTTAAGATCGGCTAGATGGCTATTTAACAAAATTAAATAAAACCATGTTTAAAAATAGATAATTTTGGATGGGTGCTAGCCGTGCAACAAATAAAGGGGTGACAAAGGAGTAAGGATAGCAACGGATGTGAATTTTAAAAACTACGAAATTAGAAACCCATGGATGATAATGTTCGATCCTTGAAAGTTCTAAGACAGCGAGATGGATATTTAATAAATTTTAAGTAGAATTGTGTGTAAAAATAGATAATTTTATGGGTACTAGCCGCGCAATTGCGCGGGCCACCCAGCTAGTTAGCTCTAAATCTAAGTTCGAAAATTTAAAGTTTTACTTATATAAGCATAAATATAAGCCAAGATGAGACTGTTAAGCTCTGCAAAACAGGGCCGTGGACTGGGCGAGCACGGTGTTTTCCTGTTGGGCCGAGCCGTCATAGAGTAATGGGCCACCGTTGCGAGGCGACCCAATAGTGTAGCGCTGTTCGGCCCAGTTTTTATTGCCGCCCTCTTCTTTCCCCTCGTCCGGAGGGCGCGGCGGGCGGCGGCTATACGCGAGTACGCGACGGCGGGTTCTTCCCCTCCCGCTTGCAACGGCTTCGCGTGTGGCGGCGTGTTCGAATCCTCCACCACCGGCGGCGCCTGCTCCCGGCGCGGCGGCGCGCCCGCCCCCTTCGCTTGCGACTGCCCCGCCGCCCAGCCGTGTGCGCTTCCCTGCCCAGCCTCCATGCGAGCTCTCGTAGCCTCCTCCGCTCTCCTCCGGAGATCTGCCGCCCGTGCCAACCTCTCCGGCGCGGGCTTCTGTAATGGCGCGCCTCCCGTGTCCTCTCCTCTCCGCCGCTTTCCCCTCCAGGTACGCCCTCGAATACTTCCCCATCTCTAAGGCCCTCTTTCCAGCTTGAGATAGATTTAGAAGAGGGGGTATCCAAGTGTGGTGTTGATTGATTTTGCGTTTTAGACTGAATTTGTGGGAATTTGAAACTCAGGGGATTAAAAAGAGCGAGGGTATTAGCGTTTCACTTAGGCGGCTCCAGGTTTTGCCCGTAAGTACCGATGTGAGTCAGTGAGTGGGTTGTGAGTGTGTGAGGAGAAAATGAGCTCTGCGCAGTGTAGTATGGTTCTGCCTTTTGTGTTCTGTCAAGTGTTCCAACAAACGTTGGATTTCATTTTTTTTCTTCCATTCTGACAATAATACGGAACACAGATATGTTCAGCTCAAGTTGTTAATGAAAAAACACTTATAATGTATGTGATGTTTGGTTCACAGCTTGCCGCTCTTAAAACATTAAGATCTGGAACGCTTTATTTTTCTCGAATTTATGATATATGTGTCAAATATTTGAACTACGAAGTAATGCAGTCCATCTTTACTTCCCTGTGATTTGCTAGAATTGGATAAACGACAGATTTTGTTGGTTCTTATCAAAAAGTTGTTCGATGTCAACCTCAGGTATGCTCAATGTTTGTCCACTTATTATCAATACTCACAGTTTCTGCCGTACAAACATTTCATTTCTTTTTTCCTTCTAATGATATGATTCTTTTCAGTTGATGTGCAATTAGACTATGAGACTGATCCCCCACTCGATGGTGTAAAAGTTCTCGAGAAAGAGTCGACACTAAGTGTCGCTGTCTCTCAACTCGCAAGTGATTTTGATAGAGAATCTAATTTATGTTTGGAGCGGTTCTCCCGCACAAGGCGCACATCTGTGATCTCCACTGGTTCTCTTAAGCTTGATATTGCTCTTGGCATTGGTGGATTACCAAAGGTCATGATGTGCTTTCATATTGTCCAGATCTAGAATTCTAGATATTTAGTATTCCAATGATATCATTACTCTTTATCACTATATCATTCCATATGATATTACCTTGGTCCTAAATCATATATTTCTGATATAACACATAAGGATCAAAGTTCAAATAAGTCTTCTGCATGGTGTTATTGTTCAGTTAGGGTGTGTTTAGTTCCTGAAAAAAGTTGGAAGTTTGAAGAAAGTTGGGAGTTTGGAAAAAAAGTTGGAAGTTTATGTGTGTAGGAAAGTTTTTGATGTGGTATGATGTGATGGAAAGTTGGGAATGGGGGGGAAACTAAACACGGCCTTAGTTCACTATTTTGTTGCAATGGGAACTCTAAAAGTCAAATGTGTCATGTGGGGCTTTTCATCTTTTGATGTCTAATTTCCCTTTTGTGTTAATCCAATGAAATCTCCATGATGTGTTGAACTAGTTAAATTAGTGCCAAAAGCCCTCTTCTTTAGTTGTGAAAATACTATTTGTTGATGGCAGTATTTTCCTTCTTGCTGGACAACAGAAAATTGCATTTTGTCTATGGTATTTCTGATTAGGAAATATATTTATAGGTAGAACTGATGCCCATATCTTGCTTAGCTTTACTTCTGTCAAATGTGTCCATATCTTCCATCCTTTTTTTTTTCTGGATAGCATATATGTTTAGAGTTAAAACTGCAGGCTTACCTTGATTGATATGATCAGTGAGTGTAGGGGCATACTGTTTTGAACACTGCTTTTAGTTGTGCTGTTTGAAAATTATTGTAGATATTTAACAGGGTAGAATGGTTGAATTATTTGGAAAAGAGGCCTCTGGGAAGACAACACTCGCCCTTCATGTTGTCAAGGAAGCGCAAAAGAAAGGAGGTCTGTATTTGTTTATGGTCCTTGCTGTTCTTTTTGGAGTATACCCTTCTTCTATATTTTACATTATATGATTGGAGTTGTGACTGGGACTATTTGCAGGCTGCTGTGCTTATATTGATGCAGAAAATGCTTTTAACCCTTCTGTTGCTGAAGCCATTGGTGTAAACGTTGAAAAGCTCCTGATAGCCCAACCTGACTCTGCTGAAAATTCTTTGAGCATAGTGAACACTCTTGTTGGTGGATCAATTGATGTTGTTGTTGTCGATAGTGTATGTTTCTTCCGCAATGTCAGTTTGGATTAGTTTTTTCTCTTCTATTTGATTCCTTATTGGCTTATTAAAATTTTATGCATTCCCTACTATGACAGGCCTAATACTTGGATAAGTAGTTACTAAATTTGAAAATTGGACTGCTAATTCAATGTTATAATTACACTGCATATAGATGGATAAGTTGTTAATGTGCACCTATGATTTTCATCACTTCTGATGCTCTTTAGCACTGTCATACTGTCAGGACATCCATTTTTCTAATATGTATTTGATATCTTGTGCTTTGCTACATATTTGTTTACCTTGCTTTTACTGGACTTCTGACAGGTTGCAGCACTTATTCCCAGATGTGAACTTGAAGGTGAAATATATATGAATTCTGAAGATGTGCAGTCCCGCTTGATGACTCGGGCACTTCGAAAAATTCAGCACACACTAAGTCGCTCTGAAACGCTGATTATTTTTGTTAATCAGGTTTGGGATGATTGCTTTTTTTGCACTAACCAGGATGGCATACTTCAATATCGTTTAGTGTTGATGCTGCCTAACTTATTTAGAGCTTCTGATTGCTAATGTTTGCAGGTTAGAACAAAGTTGAGCTCAAATCAGACTCCTGGAATCTTCAAGGAGGTAGCTTGTGGCGGCAATGCATTAGGATTCTATGCTGCAGTCAGAATGAGGACTTCAAGAAGGGAATTACGCTACAGTGAGGCCCAGGTATTGTACATAGCTTTTCATGCTTCTCATTTCCCTTCTCCGGTTCCCTCCTTAGAATACTAGCACTAGACAAGAGCGCGCATTATTCTAGGTAAAGTGTACAGCATTTGTAAATATGCAATTAAGAAAATTCTGCCATTTCAGGCTACTGGCATCGGTATATCAGTGCAGATAATCAAGAACAAATTAGCTCCAGCAACTCTGAAGGAAGCTGGCATTGACATCAGATTTGGGAAGGGGATCTGCTACGAATCAGAGATCCTGGAGCTGGCTTCTTCCCTTGGGGTTATTATGAAGGATGATTCTGGGTATTGGATCAATGGTGAGTTCCTTCCAAACAAGGCAGAAGCTGAGAAATTCCTACGTGAAAATGCTGCTGTGGCGGATGAAATCTGCGGTACCATGAGGAGACAATTCTTTGAAAGGTGACAAACTGAAGGACTTATTCTGGTTATCTTGTATACTAGCAAGCAGGTGCGAAACTCAGAAGGAAATTACAGTGTACAGTTGGGGCATCATTGAAGAGTCTAAAAATATCATTTATTACTTGAAGTGCAGTTAAGGGATCGACAACCAATTAGAGAGGCTAATCTTTTGTTAGCCTTGTAATCTCATCCCACCATCAGGCAAATAGCTCACTACTGTTATGACATGAGGTATGGATGACTGCCCCTATGAGCTTTGTTTGTTCAGTAAGATCACAGCTGTTGTATCATATATTTATGGGATATTTTTCTGCAATGCAATTTGTTTTCCTCAGCCTGTTGTAATTTGACAAATTTTAAGCACATCGAGGGCCATTCCCTCAAACGACGATACTTCAGTACAACATCGAGGGTCATTCCCTCAACTTTAAACTTTCATGAGCCTCACTGTACTGAGTACTCTATGCCGTGATGTGCCGGGTAGTCTTGGAGTTCCAAATTAGCGTGTGTACGTGTGTGGTCAAGAAGGATTCAGAGGTTGGCATTGGTAGATTTTTTTTTTTGAACAAAGCATTGGGGGTGTGTTTGGATAATGGGAAATGAGAGGTGGGATTGGGATTGGGAAATGAATGAAGGGTTAGGATTAAATGAAAGGGGGAGAATGAATGGTTAGGATTTAAAGATGTCTTTTGGTGGGTGGGAAATCATTTCCCTATCCCATTTGCCAAACATGGCCTGGAAGATTTTAGCCAGAACCGTCCAACAAGTAGCGGCTTATTTTGACTTGAGCTCTTAAGTCTGCAGAGGTGTATCTACTCTGCACTCACCCGTGTGCGACGGGGTTGGCTAACCCAGGAGGAAAGGAAAAAAAAACACGGAGCTTGTTTATGTGGTGACGAATGAACAGTAAATGAACGTATGTCAATCCCATTTGTATTGATCTTGTCCAGTCTTCGCCTGGAAATTCCGAGCAGCGTGACTATAAAAGCAAGCTTGCAGCGTTGCATTTTCTTACATCCAGATCGAGTTCAAGTGCAACAGATCAAACTTGTAGCAGCAGAAGATGTCTATGCAAGGCGTTGTTCCTGTGCTTGCAGCGGCTTTGGCCATTGCAGCCTTCGCCTCCTTTCCTTCAGGTACACATATTGCTAAGCTTCGGTATATGTAGGTCGTAAGTACTAAGTTTTTTTTTAAGATAATGTAAATGTATTCCTGCTTGTGTTTTATAAAGTTATAACTTCCCTTAAAAAAGAACTTATAGCCACTTATTATATAACTGGCTTAAAAGAGAGCTCATAAAACCTAAGACATGAAGATGAAAAACTAATAATAGCAACACTAAAGAAGAAACTTTTATTCAAGTCTATTTGTAAATCTCCAACCGTAGTTAACAAAAATATTCATAGCCGTTGACTCTAGATTTTGGCGCGCAGTATGCATTAGCTCGTTTTTCTCGTCACACCTTTGTAAATTGTAAGTACTTGTCCTAAAATTAGTGGACATCAGTATGATAATGTCAAATTTACGATTTAATTTGGATCTGGATGAATTGAGTGCTTACCCGAAAAACTAGTCATCTGGCCACATATGTCAAGCCTACCGTGCGATACTGTGCTCGTTGCCACTGAACCCGTACGCTTGTGCGTGCGTATGCTGAGATTTGGTGCAGGCGTGCGATCCATCGGCGTGTGCTACGGCATGAACGGCGACGGCCTCCCGTCGCGGAGCGACGTCGTGCAGCTCTACAAGTCCAACGGCATCGGCGCCATGCGCATCTACTCCGCCGACCGCGAGGCCCTCGACGCCCTGCGCGGCTCGGGCATCGACCTCGCCCTCGACGTCGGCGACCGGAACGACGTCGGCCAGATCGCGGCCAGCGCGGACTCCTGGGTCCAGGACAACGTGAAGGCTTACTATCCGGACGTCAAGATCAAGTACATCGTCGTCGGCAACGAGCTCACCGGCACCGGCGACGCGGCGAGCATCCTCCCGGCCATGCAGAACGTCCAGGTCGCCCTCGCGTCCGTAGGCCTCGCGGACAGCATCAAGGTGACCACCGCCATCAAGATGGACACGCTCGCCGCCTCATCGCCGCCGTCCGCCGGCGTGTTCACCAACCCATCCGTCATGGAGCCCATCGTGAGGTTCCTCGCCGGCAACGGCGCGCCGCTCCTGGCCAACGTGTACCCCTACTTCGAGTACAGGGACAGCCAGGACATCGACCTCAGCTACGCGCTCTTCCAGCCGAGCTCGACCACGGTGAGCGACCCCAACGGCGGCGGGCTGAGCTACACGAACCTCTTCGACGCCATGGTCGACGCCGTCCGCGCCGCGGTGGAGAAGGTGAGCGGCGGCGGAAGCAGCGTCGTCGACGTCGTGGTGTCGGAGAGCGGGTGGCCGTCGGACGGCGGGAAGGGGGCCACCGTGGAGAACGCGCGGGCGTACAACCAGAATCTGATCGACCACGTCGCCCAAGGCACGCCGAAGAAGCCCGGGCAGATGGAGGTGTACGTGTTCGCCATGTTTAACGAGAACCGGAAGGAAGGCGACGCCACGGAGAAGAAGTTTGGGCTGTTCAATCCAGACAAGACACCGGTTTACCCAATCACTTTCTGAAAAATTACTCCGATACGGAATATGTACTACGTCGTACAGTATATATCATGTGCTTAATCTGGTGCTTACGAATCAAAATCTGTTAGAATTTGTATGTGCCAGATGTTGAACATGAACAGTCATTGAACACTCACCCACCACATGCGCACATATGTACTTTTATCCAAGCTCATGTTTCAATTGTAACATTTGGTTAACGAATATTTTGGTTGGATTTGGAAAGGTAGGAATGCACGGTAACTTTTGGAACAGACTAATTTGCACATGGTCGATCTATATAATATTTGTACGTTACATCTAGATAACACATAAACAATCACAATAGGTTGTCGTATTTAGCTGTCTCAAATAAATTCGTGTAATGAATAATTTGATTCTATATACTACATGTACTCCCTCCGTCCCTAAATATAAGGGATTTTGAATGAATGTGACACTTCCTAGTACTATTAATCTGGATAGGGAGCATGTCCAGATTCATAGGACTATGTGTCCCATCCGTCTAAAAATCACTTATATTTTAGGATGGAGGGAGTACGATGGTATAAACGGTATATATTAATGAACGGATGAGGTATTTCCTTTTCCTCCACATCATTAAACCATTGCTGTACTATAGTATTTTTGGATAAAATGATAAATGGAAGTAATATTATCTGACAAAGGCAAAAAGGGAATAAAAAAACTTAAAACAATTTGATTGTGTCACGCTGCCTTTGTGACAACCTGCTTCTTCTTCTTCTTTGAAGTTGGGGGGTTTCATTAAACAATTTGAACCATGACATGAGGTCCGATTGAAGGTACTCTCTCGTACAACACTTTTTATAAAAAAATATATTCTTTGTCGTACATTTAATATGAATTTAGACAAGTTTTTGTCTATGTTCATAGCTAAAAATAGCTCTATTTTGAGATGAAAAAAAGTATGTTGAATGACGATCGTGACTAGAAAGGTCTATACAAGATATTCGTCCCAAAGACTTAGCTCAAGAGGCAACATCTTTAACAGGGAGCCGATGAAGAAATTTCAACGTTGTCGGAATACTAGATTAGGGTTTTCACCCCCAAAGAACATCACCACAATCTGTTGTTCGAACGTCGATCCAATTTTCCGACCAAAATGAGGATGACCCACAAACTCTATTTCAAAGTGGCAACTTTCCTGGAGCCACATATAACAAGATTAGTTCGCCAGCCACCACATAAGCAAGGAGATAAAGGAAAAAATGAAAATAAAATAATTACACCAGTCAAATAAAGCAATAGAGGATTTGCTAATCAAATTCATCATGAACATTGGTTGGATTCCTTGAGAGGTCAGATTCATCATCCCGTATTTATGTCTTGACATTTGGAATTTTGATTTTCTGGCACTATGGTTTGCAGCTTATCGGGAACCTATTCAGTCTCATCTGCATGCTGAGTGTTTATAGTTTATCCGGAACAATTCACACATTCATCTGCTTGCTGAGTACCAGTATAAATCAAGCTGCTCTGCTTTGAACTCTGTAAATTACATCCAGAAACCAAGTGAACTATAGGTGGTCTAGGTACAGAATACGCCACATTTGTTACATCTCTCTAGATTTGAGACCACAAGAGATGGTGAATATACGAGGTTTCTCCCTGGTTTTTGCAGCTGCATTGCTGCTTCTTGGAGTTTTTATCTCAATCCCTGTAGGTACGTGATTCGCCTGTACTATTGAATATTGATATATGTATTGTTGATATTAATCTATCTGATTGAATTTTTTAAATTTTTTATAACTATTTAGATGACATGTAGACAATGAGGGGATGTCTCGTCAAAAGTTTAGAATAGTTTCCCATTGTTTGAAACATAAGAATTTTGAAAAAAAAAATTATAAGGACTGAACTATTTCCGACGAAATTTCTGCAAAAACTTTGTACTTGTCCAAAGAGATCTTAGGTCCATTTGGGTAGGTAGAAACAAATTAAAGATCAGAGCTTGTACTGATGCTTTCTGTCTGAATGAAATACATGTGGTGCAGGCGTGCAATCCGTTGGTGTGTGCTACGGCATGATCGGCAACGATCTCCCGTCGAAGAGCGACGTCGTGCAGCTCTACAAATCCAATGGCATCACAGACATGCGCATCTACTTGCCCGACGTCGAGGCCATGAACGCCCTGCGCGGCACAGGCATCGGCCTCATCGTCGGCGTCGCCAACGACATCCTCATCGACCTCGCCGCCAACCCGGCGTCCGCCGCGTCCTGGGTCGACGCCAACGTCAAGCCGTTCGTCCCGGCGGTGAACATCAAGTACATCGCCGTCGGCAACGAGATCTCCGGCGAGCCCACGCAGAACATCCTCCCGGTCATGCAGAACATCAACGCCGCCCTGGCCGCGGCGAGCATCACCGGCGTCAAGGCGTCCACGGCGGTGAAGCTAGACGTCGTCACCAACACGTTCCCGCCCTCGGCCGGCGTGTTCGCGGCGCCCTACATGACGGCCGTGGCCAAGCTCCTGGCGAGCACCGGCGCGCCGCTGCTCGCCAACATCTACCCCTACTTCGCCTACATCGGCAACAAGAAGGACATCAGCCTCAACTACGCCACGTTCCAGGCCGGCACGACGGTGCCCGACCCCAACACCGGCCTGGTCTACACCAACCTGTTCGACGCCATGGTCGACTCCGTGTACGCCGCGCTGGACAAGGCCGGCGCGGCGGGCGTCAGCATCGTCGTGTCGGAGAGCGGGTGGCCGTCGGCCGGCGGGGACTCGGCCACGATCGACATCGCGCGGACCTACGTGCAGAACCTGATTAAGCATGCGAAGAAGGGGACGCCGAAGCGGCCCGGGGTGATCGAGACGTACGTGTTCGCCATGTTCAACGAGAACCAGAAGCCCGGGGAAGCCACGGAGCAAAACTTTGGAGCCTTCTACCCTAACAAGACAGCAGTCTACCCTATCAATTTCCAGTGAAATCGTTCATCATCAGCGCCAGTTGTCAAATTCACGCGATTGCTTGCGCTGTAATAGCGTATTGTATTCGGATGGGAAACTGTATTTATATCTCGAGAGGATGCTCTCTCCTTTGTTTAAAAAATATATAAATAGTTATAAAGAAATTCTAAAAAAATGGGATATATTCATATAACATACATGTATCAGTACACAAAATTTTAGACCCAAACTCAATTTATACATTAAGATATAAAAAATACAACTTCAACATATAAATAGTAGTGTGGTGGTGTGTTATTATTCGGGATATTAACTATTTGTCATTCTCAGTTGTGGCAACTAACAATTTACCACCTGGACCTATATGTCATATACACATGAGGTCCCATATGTCATTGGCACATGTGTACCAAATAGTTAAACAATAAATCTAAGAGTGGCAAATAGTTAAATACTCCGTACTATTCATAGCTGAATTTATCTCTTTTTTTCTCATCGTGTAGGTCGAATTTGAACTTGCTTTTTGGTGCAGTGATAGATGTACTGTACCTACATTGTTAGTTTTTTTAAGATTTTTTTATGACTATTTATATTAAATTCGGAAGAAAAAGGTATACGAGATAATATTCTGTGGAGGGATTAGAACCCGTTTCTATATTAGGATACAAATGATTTAATGATTTCCTATATATAATAATATTTTTTTCTTTTCAGGTATTTCCCATATCTGATCTCAAAAACTTAATTAGTGCCAGGTCATACAGATTCCAAATAATTCCATAGGTTTAATTCGTGGTACGTCCATGCTGAAGAAATTCTATGAGATGCGTGTGTATACTAACTGATGTGGATCAGGTATTCAGGTGAGTTCTCAACCGATGGAAAGGTAGTGTTGTGCTGCTAACCTGACAAAAGAACAATGAACACACGTCAGGAAGTCACTCCGGTACAAGCCACCATTCCATTCAGTTAGCACCCCAAACCTGAAATTCCACGTACTGGTCAAGAATATACGTAAGAATTCAATGCAAAATCGGATATACGGTTGGAAAAACAAACTAGTGTGGTATTAGTAGTGATCTTCCGCGACTCTGTGTACTGCTGATGAGGGAAGAATTTCCATGAAGCGGAAGAATACATGCGGTGTCTAAGTACGCCAAGAAAACGGCGAGTTTCCACGTTTCGTGGAATTTTTTAGCTCCAACAAGCCGCTGTTTCTGTGGAAAAAATGGGAGGAAGATGGCTAGTTAGGCTGCAAATGCTACGTAGCAGCTAGCTGTAAGCACGCACTTGGGCCGTGGATGTGAGGAAATTAATGTGCCTAACTGGCTAGACACTGAAACTTGTATATAAAGGGGTGTGCATTGGCACATAGCATGCATAACATTCAGGTTCAGGAGCAGCAGTTGGGACTTGGGAGTAGCTAGCTGGGACAACAATGGCCAGGAGACAGGGAGTTGCTTCTATGCTTACAATTGCTCTGATCATTGGAGCATTTGCTTCTGCTCCAACAAGTACTGATCAGATTCTCTCTATGTTTCTAGCAAATAGCAATTCTCTGTTTTGCTTGCAATGCCCTGAGCACGTACTGTAAGTGTTTAGTGGCTAGTCAGAGATTTGAGGGGAACAAAATTCTGAAGAGCACCACAATGTTCTTTATAGAATAAACCACATTTTATCTATATGCATCTTGTTGTTGCCTTTTCATAACTATGGAATTTCCCCACGTAATTTTACACGGGCCAGTTGAATTGAATTTGATATAGAACTCTTAGTTCCTATTTCCATATATGCAATATTTTCTACACAATACATTACAATTGCAATAGTACTTTGTATACAAATATTGCTATATATTAATCTACACCGTTAATTTGGTCCTAGATGATGTAATTAGCTTAGATCTTATTATTTTATTAATATGATAATGTATAGGTATACATAGCTAATATGGTGACTTCGTTTCAAGTTATCATTATGTTACTACAATATATATATAATAGATCATATCTGGTCTAAATATAATAGACAGATATATGGAAGATAGATAAATAGATAGATGGAACTTAATAAAATGTCCGGACTAGATAGACACTAGAGCTTTGGGTTAATTCTTTTTGGGCAAACAAATTTTCACTTGAAATTCAACTAGGCATGCTCTGATAATTCGAAGGTGCACGTTCATTGTGTACGTACTCTGCTATGGTTTATTGGAAAACCTAACTTTATGTTGTCGGTGTCCATTATCCTGTCGTGCATACGCAGCTGTGCAATCCATCGGCGTGTGCTATGGCGTTCTCGGCAACAACCTCCCGTCGCGGAGCGAGGTGGTGCAGCTGTACAAGTCCAAGGGCATCAACGGGATGCGCATCTACTACCCCGACAAGGAGGCTCTCAACGCCCTGCGCAACTCCGGCATCGGCCTCATCCTCGACGTCGGCGACCAGTTGTCCTATCTTGCCGCTAGCTCCTCCAACGCAGCCGCGTGGGTCCGCGACAACGTCAAGCCCTACTACCCGGCCGTGAACATCAAGTACATCGCCGTCGGCAACGAGGTGGAAGGCGGCGCCACGAATAGCATCCTCCCGGCCATCCGCAACGTCAACTCCGCCCTGGCCTCGTCGGGCCTCGGCGCCATCAAGGCGTCCACCGCGGTGAAGTTCGACGTCATCTCCAACTCCTACCCACCCTCCGCCGGCGTCTTCAGGGACGCCTACATGAAGGACATCGCGCGCTACCTGGCGAGCACCGGCGCGCCGCTGCTCGCCAACGTGTACCCGTACTTCGCCTACAGGGGGAACCCGCGCGACATCAGCCTCAACTACGCCACGTTCCGGCCGGGCACCACGGTCAGGGACCCAAACAACGGGCTCACCTACACCAACCTGTTCGACGCCATGGTGGACGCCGTGTACGCCGCGCTGGAGAAGGCCAGCGCCGGGAACGTGAAGGTGGTGGTGTCGGAGAGCGGGTGGCCGTCGGCGGGAGGGTTCGGGGCGAGCGTGGACAATGCGAGGGCGTACAACCAGGGGCTGATCGACCATGTCGGGCGTGCCACGCCCAAGAGGCCGGGGGCACTGGAGGCGTACATATTCGCCATGTTCAATGAGAACCAGAAGAACGGGGATCCCACCGAGAGAAACTTTGGGCTCTTCTACCCTAACAAGTCGCCCGTGTATCCCATCCGGTTCTAAGTCAGATGCTGCATCGGATCGACATAGCAGCTACTGAAAGCTCTTGCACGTATGCATCCTTAAAATTAACTGTAAACTAAAAATAAGCTAGCTTCAAGCAGAGCAGTAGAAATAATCAATCAGTAATAAAGTGTGCAGCACGTATGGTGTGCCTGCGATTCTCAAATTCCAGAATTAATAGTGTATTATGCCATGAGTAAAGTGAAGAAAATGTTTTTTTCCCTAATCGACAATGAATCAGTGCATGAACAATTGAGCGCGACTTATATGTTCATGAGGAGACTATTTTGATCCTCGAGAGGATGTCACATCGTTATTTGCATTCTACTCAAATGATTATAAAAAAAAATAAGAAGATGTATTAACATGTGATATATCACTACACAAACATGCAAGTTCAAATTCAACTTCTATATCTCGCAACGAAAAAAAAAAGTCCTCTATTTTGCTTGAAGGTTCATTTACGGCGCGGTGTGATAACTGCAAGGACCATGGTATCTTTGAGGTTTATTTTTAAACATGGTACAAACGCATACGTTCACAAACAGTGAAGAGAAGGAATGCAATTAAATTCGAGGGTACAAAAATTTCAAGGTGTAATCATGAAGAACAAAATATGAGCCACCAATGCAATTTACAGTACCACTGGTATTCTAGCGAAGCAAGTTTATGCGATTGTAGATATGCAATTTTCTCAAGTTGGGTGTACTGTTAAATACTACTAATGGATAAGAATTTCCATGCAGCGGCAGAACACAAATGGATGTCCCGTTCTTTTCTCCAACAAGAGTTGGATGAAGATTAAGATTCTCGTGGCACGCTTTTTAAACTGCTAAAAGGTGTGTTTCGTGCGAAAACTTTCTATATGAAAGTTTCTCTAAAATATCATATTAATCTATGTTTCAAGTTTGTAATAATTAAAATTCAATCAATCATATGTTAATACCATATCGTTTTGCGTAAAAAAACTTAATCTTCATCTTCAAGAGAAAAGAACACCACACCAGGAAAACATAGGTGAGTTTCCATGTTTCGTGGAATATTTTAGCTCCAGCAAGGCGCTGTTTGTGTA